>NC_077228.1:446725176-446992676 GCF_027887165.1 Monodelphis domestica | reverse complement strand
TTTTCACAAAGATAGGGTCTTCCAAATACTGATATTAATATGCAATTAGATGATTTTGAGCATATTCATTGCTTGGAAGGCATTTACAGAATTCTTTTAAATTCTTTTGATATTTGCCTTTTAATAGGTCATGACATTGCAGATCAATCATTTCCAATTGAAGGTTAGATGGAAGTTCCTTAACTGTATGGTTAAATGGATTTTAAAATACTGAAATATCTTTTTCACTTACATTGAGGTGCAAAATATGTTACCAAAACTGTAGTGTGAGTTCAAAAAATATGTCCACTTAAATTTTGTGTGAGAATAGATATCTCATCTTTTGTTTTAACTTTTGACAGTAGAAGTATATGGAGCAGCTTCACATTGTCTAATTCATTTTACTACAGTAGAAGTTTTGCATAAAAGTGCACTTTGCCTTTTGCTTTTAGGGTGAATTCACTAAGAAACATTATTAAGTCTGCAGAAAAACCCAATTTCCAACATAATCTGTATTCAATAAATGGTTGAAGATTGTTCTTCTGAAGATAATTTTTAATCTTGGCTCTGAGCTCAAGAAATCAGAATAATTTTTTCTCATCTTATTTTGTCATGATAGGCACGCATTGTTGATAAAATAAGATATTGTACTATAGTGATAAATATGACACTCAAAATATTGTCCAGTTATATCTGTGTCACTTTAATTTGTAGTTAACCAAGAAGCAGGGGGAAGCAATGAGGTGCCACAAAAGGTCTCTGCTGTGACTACACAATTATAAACTTAAAGCTCAGAAAAAGCCATAGAGAGTTTAAGGTTAAGATTCCAAGTATAGAGAGGTCCCATATGTGGCCAGGTAGCATTGTGTGTAGTGTAAGGGCTGTTGTTAGATGTCTCTAAGGGAGGCAAAATGGACATTTCTAACCTCTTCTTCTCCTGCCTTTCTCTAAGGGAGACTTTAATTTCTGCCAGGAT
Organism: Monodelphis domestica; assembly: GCF_027887165.1. Classification (NCBI taxonomy): domain Eukaryota; kingdom Metazoa; phylum Chordata; class Mammalia; order Didelphimorphia; family Didelphidae; genus Monodelphis; species Monodelphis domestica. The sequence continues at coordinate 446,991,721 of NC_077228.1, read as the reverse complement.
GGGAAGTGGGAAGGTAGAACCACAGGCTAATCTGCTCTCCTCAGAGAGGAGGTACAAAGCTACAATTTTATCTATCTGCTTCCTGAAATATTATCAGTCTAGGAAATATGAAAAATTTCAAGCTAACTTCTGATTGCTTTGTCATTTTTATTGGGAGCAAGGGAAACCCTAAGCTCTATGGCCAAGGCTTGATTCCTTTCCCACCAAATCCTAATTCCACAATGGACTTAGGCAAGAAAAGTAATATATCCACATTAGTAGCAAGTCAGAAATCAGAGATGGTATCAAAAAAAAAAAGAGGGCAGCTGACTCAGTGGATAGAGTACCAGTTCTGGAGTCAAGAGGACCTGAGCTTAAATCTGGCTTCAGACACTTACTAGCTGTGTGACCGTGGGCAAGTCACTTAACAATTTCTTCATTTGCAAAATGAGCTAGAGAATCTTTGCCGATATTTTTGACAAGAAAACCTTAAAAGGGGTCACAGAGTCAGTTACAAGTGGAAAATGACTAAAACACAAACAACAAAAAAACATCTTATTAGTAGTCAAGCTATAACCAAAACCTTAGTTTGCTGACTCTCAATCTGATAATGGTTAAATGAACTATGCAAGCAACCATACCTTCTTTCCACCAGTACATCCCAGGTTTTAATATCAAGAAAATTTTGTAGAGGAACTACAAATGGCACTTGTCCTATTTCTCTTATAGATGGAGAATAAAAGCAGTTAAGTTAGAGCAAAAATCACCTAACTCCACTAAAGAAATGTTTTCATATAATATAGGACAAGTATATCCTGTATAATCTAAACTCTTGACAAAATTTTGTAAAACAATCACAAAAGAAATACCACATGTTGATTTCCATAACCTTGTAATGAGTCTTCACTTTTCTGAATAAATGAAAGAAAAGATACTGAAAAGGGTATCATAAAAACAAAAACAAAATTTTAAAAATAAATCTGCTCCTGGTAGGATATCTATCAGCACTAATATGCTTTAATAGTTCTTTCACCAAATATTTCCTAGTTTACAACAGACGTCATCAATTTCTCATTCAAAATACAGTGAAAAAATCCATTTTTATTCTTTTCTTATAATAGGGATGATCTTTCAAGAACTAGAAAATTGTACCTTAAGAGCACTAATTTAATAAATTAACCAGGATACTGTTCATTTGGGCTTCTTTCAATTTTATAGGTTCCCATAGCCAAGGAATTAATATCTAACTGGGCAGTCTATGGTGATAAACTTTCACTCTTTTAATATTATGTTGGTCCTCAGATGTTAGAAGTTGTATGTCACTGGAACCATACTTGAAGCCTTTCCAGCTCAATTGACTCTAAAAGAGTTTGTGCTCCTATGATTCAGCCTTCAATAATCCACTTTAGCTAACAAAATACTTGAAGTGGAGAGAAATGGCAGCCAAGAACACGGATTTAAAATATAAAATTATTTGCAAAAGGTTATAGGAGACAATGGTGAAAGATCATGGTAAATCCATTACAAATGTCATAAATCTGCCTACAAATTAATTGAATGAGTCTATAATTTCATCAATTTGGGTAACTCCTTTAAAGATGCAGATAATAATCTATCTGAATTTCCTTGTTTTGTATGAATCCCATTAATTTCCTTCTGCAAAAATTTTCTTCCCAGTGTGCTTAAGGTCTTTTTCTGGATATTTGTGTCATTATAAAGGTACTGATGTATCTTGCTAGCTTTCCATCTGTTCTCCACTCTGACTATATGATTTTGGATGAAATAAAATTCAGTCTGCTCTCTTCCTCACATTTTTCATGAGCCAAATTAATTGCCTACCTTTACTCTCTGACCATGATTCACACATTCATAGACTGTCCACAGAGCTATCTATCTGAAATGAGAAGCCTATAAGCCACTTCGCTTTTTTGTTTTCATTTTTTTCTATTCAGAGAATTAAGCCAAATTCTTTTGTGAGATCATGAATCTCATTTAGGAGATTCTGCTATGACTTGATGCAATCAGCACTATTTTATCCACAAACAGGAACATCTGGAGGTTTTTAGTATCTATATAGGGAATCCCTCTTTTATTTAAACTCCCTGCTAAGCATCTTTTCATGAGACTTCCTGGCACATAGTAGGCAATGAATGCTAGTTGACTAGAGAGCCAATACTTTTGGCTAGCATACTTCTTCCTATTTCATGCTTTATATTAATAATCAGAGAATGATCTAAAAAGGTTAAATGTTTTGTGTCTATCAAAGGAATCTTTCCTTTAGATTATTCATTTAGGATAGAAGCCTTTTAGATAATACTTCTCCCTATTGGAAAAAAAAAATTTGTTAGTCAACAAACAATAAGCAACATGGTGGGGGGCAACAATTCTTATGAGAAGCCCTAAGATAAATCATTACTGAATGGATTTGTTCCTTGGAATCACAAAATCTTAGAGTTGGGAGGGATCTGAGGAACTCACAATATACCTGATAACATTTATTAAATATCTACTATGTGCCAAGCACTATGCTGAGTTAGTGATAGAAAGAAGGTCTAATAAAATCTCTTCCCACAAGAGACAATGAGGGAAGGCAAGACATAGAAAGGAGCTAATTCCAAGAGAGCCCAATTTATATGGTCAAGGATCAGGAAGAAAGTCTCTAATGCCTACCCTCCTTGCTCTCCAATTAAAGGGAAGGAGGGAGCCCTCAGAGCAGAGCAGGCTAAGGAATGAGGTTCAGAGTTGTGTTCATCTTGCAGAATGATGTGCTTCTAGAGATCATAAAATCCAGGAAAGTAGCATGGGTGGAAATTGCTAGCAAGGATTTTGTTTATTCTCATATGTGAGAGTAGAGTATCACTGGGATATGACCTCCTTATTCCTGGAAGTTATGCCTCTCTTCTTATAGTCCAAGATCTTATTGGGTTGTTTTTTTTTTTGTTGGATTGCATGGTTCATACAGTCACAGATTTAAAGGGTTCAAGGTCATCTGTTCCGACTCCCTCGTTCTACAGAGAAGGAAACAGAAGCACAGGTAGTGATTTGTCCAAGGTCACACAAGTAGTAAGTGACAGGAAAAGTGTGAATTCAAGCCATTTTCATACATAGTCAAAAGTAGTGGAGAGAGTACTAGGTTTGGACTCAAGAACACTAGAGTTCAAATCTGACCTTGGATACTGTAAGATTAAAATTAATATCTAATAACTCTAAGTATTATATTTTATAATATTTATTAATAATCACTTGAGCTAGAGGAAAAGTAAAGCCAAACGAAAGGACATAACTTGAGGATGAAAGGGGGGTTCTGGGAAACGGAGTTCTGGGGCAAAAAATTCTAATTACATAATACTTACTGTGTGACCCTGAAAAAGTCATTTAACCTCTGTTCACCTCAGTTTTCTCGACTATTAGTGGAAAATAATAATAGCACTTCCTTTTAGGATTGTGATTAGGATCAAATCAAATGATACTTGTAAGTCTTTAGGAAATGCCTAGAATGTAAGTGCTATAAACATGCTTACTCTCTCCCTTCTTCCACTGAACTATGTATGCTATCTATTTTTATACTAAGCATGTGGTGGACTCAAACAATCTAGATCATTTTCAAGGAAACTTCTGCATAACTGATGCCTCCACCAATCTTTATTTAAATGAAGTTGATTTCTCAACCTTGGTCTAAGATTTTAGATATCACATTCAGTTCAGTTCAATGTTCTAGCCTATTGTGTTTTGTAGGATCTTAATTCAGTCATTCATTGTGCTCCTTCTCCCTTTTTTCATCTACAATTTCTTTAGCATGCCACTTATGCCTTTACTCAAGTCAGTGACCAAAATGTTAAAACTCATGGAGTCTATCGAAGATTCTTAGAGACAATCTTTACCTTTGATTTGATTGTGTGACTATAAGGATGTCTAATATTATTTGTAAAAGCCTTGCCTGTACCTTGTGCACATTTTCATCAAGAATTTTTATATCATGTAGAAATAATCTTCATAAGTATTTTATAGGGTTGTGAAATAAGCAAAGGGATCAGTACTTGTTATATCGTTGATTACCTTTCTTCACTGATTCTAGCAGCAAAATAAGTTATTTCCTACTTATTTATTATAATCCCATAATTCAAATAGGTTGAGAATTGATTTCTCACTACCCCCAAAATTATGGCCCTTCCTGTTAAGAACCCCCTTTTACACATCTGTTCTGATCTCTCTTCTCTTCCTGTCATTATTTTCTTTAGTGTCATTTCAGTTTCTTCAAGAAGTCCAATATGGACTGTGAATTTAGAGTCCAAATGTGGGTACCTCCATTATCCTTAATGAAAAAAACGAGATGAATATGGCATTCATTACATCCTCACTATGTATCAGGCATTGTGCTAAGCATTGGTGCACAAATATAATAAGCATTATAGCCCCTGTTTTCAAAGAGTTTATTTTCTAATGGGGGGAGATAACACATATAGGTGTATTAGAAAACAGAATGCACTTAAGGCCATGGTGATACAATGGTCAGGAAGTGGCAAATAAGCCTCATCTTTTTTTTTCCTTTTTTTTTTAATATATTTTATTTGATCATTTCCAAGCATTATTCGTTAAAGACATAGATCATTTTCTTTTCCTCCCCCCCACCCCCCATAGCCGACGCGTAAGTCCACTGGGCATTAGATGTTTTCTTGATTTGAACCCATTGCTTTGTTGATAGTATTTGCATTAGAGTGTTCATTTAAAGTCTATCCTCTGTCATGTCCCCTCAACCTCTGTATTCAGGCAGTTGCTTTTTCTCGGTGTTTCCACTCCCATAGTTTATCCTCTGCTTATGAATGGTGTTTTTTTTCTCCTGGATCCCTGAAAGTTGTTCAGGGACATTACACCGCCCCTAATGGAGAAGTCCATTACGTTCGATTATACCACAGTGTATTAGTCTCTGTGTACAATGTTCTCCTGGTTCTGCTCCTCTCGCTCTGCATCACTTCCTGGAGGTTGTTCCAGTCTCCATGGAACTTCTCCACTTTATTATTCCTTTGAGCACAATAGTATTCCATCACCAACATATACCACAGTTTGTTCAGCCATTCCCCAATTGATGGGCATCCCCTCGTTTTCCAGTTTTGGGCCACCACAAAGAGCGCAGCTATGAATATTTTTGTACAAGTCTTTGTGTCCATTATCTCTTTGGGGTACAGACCCAGCAGTGCTATGGCTGGGTCAAAGGGTAGATATTCTTTTGTCGCCCTTTGGGCATAGTTCCAAATTGCCCTCCAGAATGGTTGGATCAGTTCACAACTCCACCAGCAATGAATTAATGTCCCTACTTTGCCACATCCCCTCCAGCATTCATTACTTTCCTTTGCTGTTATGTTAGCCAATCTGCTAGGTGTGAGGTGATACCTCAGAGTTGTTTTGATTTGCATCTCTCTGATTATAAGAGATGTAGAACACTTCTTCATGTGCTTGTTAATAGTTTTGATTTCTTTATCTGAGAACTGCCTATCCATTTCCCTTGCCCATTTATCAATTGGAGAATGGCTTGATTTTTTGTACAATTGATTTAGCTCATTATAAATATGAGTAATTAAACCTTTGTCAGAGGTTTCTATGAAGATTTTTTCCCAATTTGTTGTTTCCCTTCTGATTTTAGTTATATTGGTTTTGTTTGTACAAAAGCTTTTTAGTTTGATGTAGTCAAAATTATTTATTTTACATTTTGTGATTCTTTCTATATCTTGCTTGGTTTTAAAGCCTTTCCCCTCCCAAAGGTCTGACATGTATACTATTCTGTGTTTACCCAATTTACTTATGGTTTCCTTCTTTATGTTTAAGTCACTCACCCATTTTGAATTTATCTTGGTGTAGGGTGTGAGGTGTTGATCTATTCCTAGTCTCTCCCATACTGTCTTCCAATTTTCCCAGCAGTTTTTATCGAATAGTGGATTTTTGTCCCAAAAGCTGGGATCTTTGGGTTTATCGTATACTGTCTTGCTGAGGTCGTTTTCCCCCAGTCTATTCCACTGATCTTCCTTTCTGTTTCTTAGCCAGTACCAAATTGTTTTGATGACTGCTGCTTTGTAGTATAGTTTGAGGTCTGGGACTGCAAGGCCCCCATCATATGTGTTTTTTTTCATTATTTCCCTGGATATCCTTGATCTTTTGTTCTTCCAAATGAACTTTGTTATGGTTTTTTCTAAATCAGTGAAGAAGTATTTTGGTAGTTCAATGGGTATGGCACTAAATAGATAAATAAGTTTGGGTAGGATGGTCATTTTTATTATATTGGCTCGTCCTATCCATGAGCAGTTAATGTTTTTCCAATTGTTCAAGTCTAGTTTTAGTTGTGTGGCGAGTGTTTTGTAGTTGTGTTCATATAGTTCCTGTGTTTGTCTCGGGAGATAGATTCCTAGGTATTTTATTTTGTCTAAGGTGATTTTGAATGGGATTTCTCTTTCTAGTTCTTGCTGCTGAGCTGTGTTGGAGATATATAGAAAAGCTGATGATTTATGTGGGTTTATTTTGTATCCTGCAACTTTGCTAAAGTTGTTGATTATTTCAATTAGCTTTTTGGTTGAATCTCTAGGATTCTTTAAGTAGACCATCATGTCATCCGCAAAGAGTGATAACTTGGTCTCCTCCTTGCCTATTCTGATGCCTTCAATTTCTTTATCTTCTCTAATTGCTACTGCTAGTGTTTCTAGTACAATGTCAAATAGTAGAGGTGATAATGGGCATCCTTGTTTCACTCCTGATCTTATTGGGAATGCATCTAGTTTATCCCCATTGCAGATGATATTAGCTGTTGGTTTTAGATATATACTGTTTATTATTTTTAGGAATGACCCTTCTATTCCTATGCTTTCTAGTGTTTTTAATAGGAATGGGTGTTGTATTTTATCAAAGGCTTTTTCTGCATCTATTGAGATAATCATGTGGTTCTTGCTAGTTTGCTTGTTGATGTGGTCAATTATGTGGATGGTTTTCCTAATGTTGAACCAGCCCTGCATCCCTGGTATGAATCCTACTTGATCATGGTGAATGATCCTTCTGATCACTTGCTGGAGTCTTTTTGCTAGTATCCTATTTAAAATTTTTGCATCTATATTCATTAGGGAGATTGGTCTATAGTTTTCTTTCTCTGTTTTTGACCTGCCTGGTTTTGGAATCAGTACCATGTTTGTGTCGTAAAAGGAGTTTGGTAGAACTCCCTCTTTGCTTATTATGTCAAATAGTTTGTATAGTATTGGGGTTAACTGTTCTCTGAATGTTTGATAGAATTCACAGGTGAATCCATCAGGCCCTGGGGATTTTTTCTTAGGAAGTTCTTTGATGGCTTGATGAATTTCAATTTCTGATATGGGATTATTTAAGAATTCTATTTCCTCTTCTGTTAGTCTAGGCAGTTTGTATTTTTGAATATATTCATCCATTTCTCCTAAATTGGTGTATTTATTGCCATATAATTGGGCAAAGTAATTTCTAATGATTGCCTTAATTTCCTCCTCATTGGAGGTGCTGTCCCCCTTTTCATCTTTAATGCTGTGAATTTGCTTTTCTTCCTTCCTTTTTTTAATTAGATTGACCAGTACTTTGTCTATTTTGTTTGTTTTTTCAAAGTACCAGCTTCTTGTCTTATTTATTAAATCAATAGTTCTATCACTTTCGATTTTATTAATTTCTCCCTTAATTTTTAGGATTTCTAATTTGGTTTTCTGCTGGGGGTTTTTAATTTGATCGCTTTCGAGTTTTTTCAATTGCATTTCCAATTGATTGATCTCTGCTCTCCCTTGTTTGTTAATATGAGCTTTCAGGGATATGAATTTGCCTCTGATTACCGCTTTGGCTGCATCCCAAAAGGTTTGAAAGGATGTTTCGCCATTGTCATTTTCCTTGATGAAATTATTAATTGTTTCTATGATTTCTTCTTTAGCTAAACGGTTTTGGAGTATCATATTGTTTAATTTCCAATTGGTTTTAGATTTGGTTTTCCATGTACCATTACTAATCATTATTTTTATTGCCTTGTGATCTGAGAAGGCTGCATTCATTATTTCTGCTTTTTTGCATTTGTGTGCTATGTTTCTGTGACCTAATGTATGGTCAATTTTTGTGAATGTGCCATGTGGTGCTGAGAAGAAGGTGTATTCCTTTTTATCCCTATTTATTTTTCTCCATATGTCTATTAATTCTAATTTTTCTAAGATTTCATTCACTTCTTTTACCTCTTTCTTATTTATTTTTTGGTTTGATTTGTCTAAATTTGATAATGGTTGGTTTAAGTCTCCCACTAGTATGGTTTTATTGTCTATTTCTTCCTTCAATTCTCCTAGTTTCTCCATTAGAAATTTGGGTGCTATATTATTTGGTGCATACATGTTGATTAATGATATTTCCTCATTGTCTAGAGTCCCTTTTAACAAAATATAATTACCTTCCCTATCCCTTTTGATCAGGTCTATTTTTGCATTGGCTTTATCAGATATCATGATTACCACTCCTGCCTTCTTTCTATCAGTTGAGGCCCAGAAGGTCTTACTCCATCCTTTAATTCTGACCTTGTGGGTGTCAACCCGCCTCATGTGTGTTTCTTGAAGACAACATATGGTAGGGTTTTGGATTCTAATCCATTCTGCTATTCGTCTACGTTTTATGGGTGAGTTCATCCCATTCACGTTCAAAGTTATGATTGTCATTTGTGGACTCCCTGGCATTTTGATTGCCTTCCCTAATTCTAACCTTTTCTTCTTCGGCTCTACCTTTTAGTCCAGTGATTTACTTTGAATCAGTCCCCCTTGTCCCCTCCCTTGATGTTTCCCTTTTTAGTCCCTCCCTTTTTGTTCCCTCCCCCTCCCCCCTCTCTTTCCCTCCCTTTTTGTTCTCCCTCTCCCCCTCCCCCCCTTGGTTTTCCCTTCTCCTTACCCTTGTTGGGTAAGATAGAATTCAAGATCCCAATGGATCTGGATGTTTTTCCCTCTCAGAGTTGATTTCCCTGAGATTGAGGTTTAAGTAAACCCCCCCCCCCTCTCTTCCTCTCCTTCTTATAGGAGTTTTCTTCCCCTCCCCTTCCCCTGTGAATCTTTGTGTGAGAACCATTATTCTATTTGGTCTTTCTTTACCCCCTATTTATACATTACATTTTCCCCACATATTAGTATACATAGGTTGATATAAATGTAGTCCTTATAGAAGAGAGTTTGAGTAAAAGAAGATAACATTTTTCCCCTTTCCTTAATATTTACCTTTTCAGGTATTCCTTGCTCTTTGATTTTCGGTATCAAACTTTCCACAGAGCTCTGGTCTTTTCTTTGCAAAAAGTTGGAAGTCTTCTATTTTGTTGAATGCCCATACTTTCCCTTGGAAGTATATAGTCAGTTTTGCTGGGTAGCTGATTCTTGGTTGGAGACCCAGCTCTCTTGCCTTTCTGAAGATCATGTTCCATGCCTTACGATCATTCAGCGTAGAACTTGCAAGGTCTTGTGTGACCCTGATTGGCATTCCTTTATATCTAAATTGTCTTTTTCTGGCTTCCTGTAGGATTTTTTCTTTTGTTTGATAGCTTTGGAATTTGGCAATTACATTCCTGGGAGTTGTCTTTTGGGGGTTTAGTGTAGAAGGTGTTCTGTGAGCTCTGTCAGTGGATGTATTGCCCCCTTGTTCTAGAATCTCTGGGCAATTTTCTTTGATTATATCTTGTATCACCATGTCCAGTTTGGTGTTTATTTCTGGCTTTTCTGGGAGTCCAATTATTCTTAAATTTTCTCTTCTCCCCCTGTTTTCCAGATCTATCACCTTGTCGGTGAGATATTTTATGTTCTCTTCTAATTTCTTGGTGTTTTGGCTTTGCTTTATTAGTTCTTGCTTTAAAGCCTGGTTTTCTTTTACAGTTTGGTCAAACTGGTTTTGTAGATGCGTGAATTTCTTTTGCATCATTTCCCACTTTTCCTCCCAGAGGGCTTCCATCTTTTTGGTCCTTTCTGATTCAAATTCTTCATGGGTTTGTGGAGAGTTTCTATTTCCTTTGGAAGATTTTGGAGAATTTTCTTGTATATCTTCTTCTATCTGCTCTGTATTTTGTATTTTGGCTCCATAGAATGTGTCCAAAGTCGCCCCTTTCTTCTTATTTTTCTTGGTATTTTGGGGCTTCTGTGTTTCTGTGGAGTTTGTCATCTCTGAACGTGGAGGATTGGCTTTTCTTGTCTTTGTCTGGTGATCAGTGGCTTTAGTCCTGGGCAGATGGTTCTATGAGCGTTCCCTGGGTTAAACTGAATATGCCTCACTGGAACTGGAATGGAAGGGTCGGACCACGAGGCCACACTCTCCCCCTGGCTCGATTTCCGGAAGTTGCCTTCAGAATCGCTGGCCGTGAGGCTGTTTCGTCGGCCTGCGGGGGGATGGGCTGCCGCTTCCCCAAGCTCCGAGAGCACAGACTTTCACTGAGACTTGGATAGCAGGATCCAGCCCGTGAGGCTGTCTTGCCCGCCCTGAGGGTTGCTGTTGTTTTGACCAGCTCTCTGCAGCGGAGGCCCCAGGCAGTAACTTTCACCCGGACCGACCAGCTCTTTGCAGCGGAGGCCCCAGGCAGTAACTTTCACCCGGACTGACCGGCTCTCTGCAGCGGAAGCCCCAGGCAGTAACTTTCACCCGGACTGGGACTTGGGTAGAAGACCCTGAGGGTTGTTGTTCCTCAGACCCTGCTCTCTGAGCCCGGCGCGGCTGCCGCTTCCGGGAGCCTTGGACTCTGCGCTCCTACCCCTGAGGTCCGAGGGATCTCGGGTTCTGGCTTTTAAGGGGAGCCGTACCTTTTGAACCGGGTCCAGGTCCAGGAGGAGGGTTCCCAGGGTCTGTGCTGTTGATCGTTTTGAATTTCGGCGCCTTAGGAGCTTCTAGTTTGAGATCGGTTGGGAAGGTTTTTCCGGAGATCTGAACTTCAGCTTTCTCTAAGCCGCCATCTTAACCGGAAGTTCAAGCCTCATCTTTAACTAAATAAATCAATCAGTTTCCCCACAAGGGTTGAGGAATCCAGAACACTATCCACATTCAGAGGAACTGATCACCTTGACAGGGGAAGAGCCGCAGAAGTTTGGAATCTTATTTATATTTTTTATTTTATTTGGTCAATTTCAAACATTATTCCTTGGTTATAAAAATCATATTCTATTCCTCCCTCCCCTCCCCTTCCCACTGCCAATGTGCAATTCCACTGGGTATTACATGTGTCCTTGATTAGAACCTATTTCCATGGTGTTGATGTTTGCACTAGGATGTTCCTTTAGGGTCTATCCCAATGATATCCCCCTCGACCCATGTTATCAAGCAGTTGTTTTTCTTTGGTGTTTTTACTCCCACAGTTTTTCCTCTGAATGTGGATAGTGTTCTTTCTCATAGATCACTCCAAGTTGTTCAGGATCACTGCATTGTCACTAATGGAGAAGACCATTACATTTGATTGTACCACAGTGCATCAGTCTCTGTGTACAATGTTCTCCTGGTTCTTCTCCTTTGCTCTGCATCACTTCCTGGAAGTTGTTCCAGTTCCCATGGAATTCCTCTACATTATTAGTCTTTTGAGCACAATAGTATTCCATCACCAACATATACCACAATTTGTTCAGCCATTCCCCAATTGAAGGGCATCCCCTCATTTTCCAATTGTTTTCCACCACAAAGAGTGCAGCTATGAATAGTTTTGTACGTGTATTTTTCCTTATTATCTCTTTGGGGTACAAACCCAGCAGTTCTATGGCTGAATCAAAGGGCAGACAGTCTTTTACTGTACTTTGGGCATAGTTCCAAATTGCCTTCCAGAATGGTTGGATCAATTCACAACTTCACCAGCAACGAATTAATGTCCCAACTTTGCCACATCCCCTCCAGCATTCATTACTTTTCATGGCTGTCATGTTAGCCAATCTGCTGGGTGTGAGGTGATACGTCAGAGTTGTTTTGATTTGCATCTCTCTGATTATAAGAGATTTAGAGCACTTTTTCATGTGCTTACTAATAGTTTTAATTTCTTTGACTGAAAATTGCCTATTCATATTCCTTGCCCATTTATCAATTGGAGAATGACTTGATTTTTTTTGTACAATTGATTTAGCTCTTAGTAAATTTGAGTAATTAGACCTTTCTCAGAGGTTTTTGTTATGAAGGTTGTTTCCTAATTTGTTGCTTCCCTTTTAATTTTGGTTACAATGGTTTTGTTTGTACAAAAACTTTTAAATTTTATATTATCAGAATTATTTATTTTACATTTTGTGACTTTTTCTAAGTCTTGCTTGGTTTAAAAATCTTTCCTTTCCCAAAGGTCTGACATGTATACTATTCTGTGTTAGTTTCCTTCTTTATGTTCAAGTCATTCACCCTTTCTGAGTTTATCTTGGTGTAGTGTGTGAGGTGTTGATCCAAACCTGATCTATCCCACACTGTCTTCCAATTTCCCCAGCAGTTTTTATCAAATAATGAATTTTTGACTGTCTTGCTGAGGTCACTTACCCCAAGTCTATTCCATTGATCCTCCTTTCTGTCTCTTAGTCAGTACCATATTATTTTGATGACCACTGCTTTATACTATAGTTTGAAATCTGGTACTGCAATGTGAACTTCCTTTAGATTTTTTTTTCATGATTTCCCTGGATATCTTTGATCTTTTGTTCTTCCAAATGAGCTTTGTTATAGTTTTTTCTAATTCAGTAAAAAAAGTTTTTTGGTAGCTCAATGGGTATGGCACTAAATAAATTAGTTTGGGTAGGATGATCATTTTTATTATGTTAGCTCATCTTCCCCATGTGCAATCAATGTTTTTCCAATTGTTTAGATCTAGTTTTAATTTGTGTGGAAAGTGTTTTGTAGTTGTGTTCATATAGTTCCTGTGTTTGTCTCGGCAGATAGATTCCTAAATATTTTATATTGTCTAGGGTGATTTTAAATGGAATTTCTCTTTCTAATTCTTGCTGTTGAGATGGGTTGCAGATATATAGAAATGCTGATGACGTATGTGCGTTTATTTTGTATCCTGCAACTTTGCTAAAGTTGTTGATTATTTCTACTAGCTTTTTAGTTGATTCTCTAGGATTCTTTAAGTAGACCATCATATCATCCACAAAGAGTGATAGTTTGGTCTCCTCATTTCCAGTTTTAATACCTTAAATTTCTTTTTCTTCTCTAATTACTATGGCTAGTGTTTCTAGTACAATGTTAAATAATAGCAGTGATAATGGCCATCCTTGTTTCACTCCTGATCTTATTGAGAATGCATCTAGTTTATCCCCATTGCAGATGATGTTGGCTGATGGTTTTAGATAAATACTGTTTATTATTTTTAGGAAAGACCCTTCTATTCCTATACTTTCTAGTGTTTTCAATATGAATGGGTCCTATATTTTGTCAAAGGCTTTTTCTGCATCTATTGAGATAATCATGTGATTTTTGTCAGTTTGCTTGTTAATATGGTCAATTGTGTGGATGGTTTTCCTAATGTTGAACAATCCTTGCATTCCTGGTATAAATCCCACCTGATCATAGTGAATAACAATCATGATGACTTAATGGAGTCTTTTTGCTAGTATTCTATTTAAGATTTTTGCATCTATGTTCATTAAGGAGATTGGTCTGTAGTTTTCCTTCTCCATTTCTGACCTGCATGGCTTTGGAATCAGTACCATATTTGTGCCATAAAACAAATTTGGTAGAACTCCTTCTTTGTTTATTATGTCAAATAGTTTGAATAGTATTGGGTTTAGCTGATCTTTGAATGTTTGATAGAGTTCACTTGTGAATCCATCAGGCCCTGTGGATTTTTTCTTAGGGAGTTCTTTGATGGCTTGTTCAATTTCTTTTTCTGATATGGGATTATTTAAGAATTCTATTTCTTCTTCTGTTAATCTGGGCAATTTGTATTTTTGTAAATATTCATCCATATCACCTAGATGGGCATATTTATTGTCATATATTTGGGCAAAATAGTTTTTTGCCTTAATTTCCTCTTCATTGGAGGTGAGGTCTCCCTTTTCATCTATGATACTGTTAATTTGGTTTTCTTCTTTCCTTTTTTTTATTAGACTGACTAGTAGTTTGTCTATTTTGTTTGTTTTTTCAAAATACCAGCTTCTAGTCTTATTTATTAGTTCAATAGTTCTTTCACTTTTGATTATATTAATTTCTCCCTTAATTTTTAGGATCTCTAATTTAGTTTTCTTCGGGGGATTTTTAATTTGTTTGCTTTCAAGTTTTTTGATTTGCATTTCCAATTCATTGACCTCTGCCTTCCCTAATTTGTTAATATATAAACTCAAGGATATAAATTTTCCCTTGAGTACTGCTTCGTCTGCACCCCATAGATTTTGAAAGGATGCCTCATCATTGTCATTTTCTTCAATGAAATTATTAATTTTTTTCTATGATTTGTTCTCTAATCAATTTTGGAGAATCATATTATGTAATTTCCAATTAATTTTTTATTTGGCTCTCCATGTACCCTTACTGATCATTATTTTATTGCATTATGATCTGAAAAGGTTGCATTTATTATTTCTGCTTTTCTGCTTTTGTTTGCCATGTTTTTATGACCTAGCACATGGTCAATATTTGTGAATGTACCATGTGCTGCTGAAAAGAAGGTGTATTCCTTTTTGTCCCTGTTTATTTTTTTCCATATATCTATTAACTTTTAAATTTAAATTAAATCTATTAATTTTTCTAAGGTTTTCTAAGGTTTCATTCACATCTTTTACCTCCTTCTTATTTATTTTTTATTTGATTTATCTAAATTTGATAGTGGTAGGTTCAGTCTTCCACTAGTATAGTTTTACTATCTATTTCCTCCTTCAATTCCACTAGTTTCTCCTTTAGAAATTTGGATGCTATACCATTTGGTGCATACATGTTGATTATTGTATTTCCTCATTGTCTATACTCCCTTTTATGAGGCTGTATTTATTTTCCCTATCCCTTTTAATCAGGTCTATTTTTACTTTGGCTTTGTCAGATATCATGATTGCAACTCCTGCCTCTTTTCTATCAGTTGAGGCCCAATAGGTTTTTCTTCAACCTTTAATTCTAACCTTGTGAGTATCTACCTGCCTCATGTGTGTTTCTTGTAAACAACATATGTTAGGATTTTGGATTCTAATCCACTCTCCTACTTGTTTTCATTTTATGGGTGAGTTCATCCCATTCACATTCAAAGTTATGATTGTCACTTGTGAATTCCCCAGCATTTTGATATCCTCTCCTAGTTCTGTCCTTTCTTCTTTTGCTATATACTTTTAAACCAGTAGTTTACTTTTAATCAATCCCCCTAATCCCCTCCCTTAATATGCTTCCCTTTTTGTCCCCTCCCTTTTTGTTTCCTTCTTATTTCCTTAGGGTCTGTTAACCCCTTTCCCTCCCTTCTTATACTCCCTCTTTTCTACCCCCTTCTCATTTTCCCTGTAGGATAAGATAGAAATCAAGACCCCAATGAATCTAGATGCTCTTCCCTCTCAGAACTGATTTCACTGAGAGTAAGGTTTAAGTATTACCTATTAGCACTCTCTTCCTCTCCTTCTTATAAGAGTATTCTTCCCCTCCCCCTTCCATGTTATCTTTGTGTGATAAAGATTATCCTATTTATTTTATTTCTTCAAGTATCTCTTGGTGCCATCTTTGATTCCCCTCCTTCTTTTTTCTTTTTTTTTTTGTGTATCATCTTATTGCACTTATTACCCAAATCTCTTCCTGTGGATGATTCTTCTAATTACTATAATAGTGAATATAATTTTTGAGAGTTACAAATAACATTTTCTCCATATATTAGTATATATGATTTGATCTAATTGTAGCCCTTTAAGAAGAAAATTGAATTAAAAAAAAACATTTTCCCCTTTTCCCTCTCTTTTACCTTTTCATGTTTTTTTTTTGACCTTTGTGTTTGGATATCAAACTTTCCACTTAGTTCTGGTCTTTTCTTTACAAATACTTGGAAATCTTCTATTTTGTTGAATGCCCATACTTTCCCCTGGAAGTATATAGTCAGTTTTGATGGATAGGTGATCCTTGGTGGAAGACCTAATTCTTTTACCTTTCTGAATATCATACTCCAAGGCTTGCAGTCCTTTAGTGTGGAAGTTGCCAGGTCTTGTGTGGTCCTGATAGGTGCTTCTTGGTATCTCAATTGTCTCTTTTTGGCTTCTTCTAGAATTTTCTCCTTAGCTTGAAAGCTCTTAAATTTGGCAATTATATTCCTGGGAGTTATCTTTTGAGGATTTAGTGTAGAGGGATTTCTATGAACTCTTTCAATGTCTATTTTGTCCCCTTGTTCAAGAACATCAGGACAGTTTTCTTGGATGATTTCTTGTAGTATGATGTCAAGATTTCTGTTTATTTCTGGCTTTTCATGTAGACCAATGATTCTCAAATTGTCTCTTCTTGCTCTGTTTTCCTGATCTGTCATCATCTCAGTGAGATATTTTATATTTTCTTCTATTTTGTCAGTCTTTTGACTTTGCTTTCATAATTCTTGCTGTTGTGCAAGATCATTGTCTTCTAGTTGCCTAATTCTGGTCTTTAAAGATTGGTTTTCCTTTTCAATTTGATCTATCCTACTTTTCATGGCTTCCAACTATTACTCCAATTGGGAGTTCTTATCCTTTAAACTATTATTTTCTCTTTGAACTATTTCCCACTTTTCTTGCCAGAAGGCTTCTATCTTTTTGATAAGTTCCAATTTAAATTCTTCAAGAGCTTGTGGACAATTTCCATTTTGGGGTGAAGATTTTGGGTTTATTTGAGTTTCCTCCTCTATTTCCTCTGTAGCCTGAGTTTTTCCTCCATAAAAATTTTCCAGGGTCAATCCCCTCTTCTTGTTTTTTTGTTTTTGTTTTTTTTTTTGGTGGAGGGAGGTTGTTGTTCCTGGGCACAATTTGCCATCTCTGTGGGGGTTTTTCTTTCCTTTTTAAGTCAGAAATCTGAGTGAGATAGATGGTCTCTCTGTGTATGAAACTAAGGAGCAAGGATTTTGCCTGAGGCAAGCTCTCAAATTTCTGCAGCTTCTGCTCTTTGCTACCCTTCTCTGTGCTATCTTCCTGCAAGCACCTATGGTCTGTGCTCTTCAGCCTGCTGGAGTTTTATGTATAGCTGCTCTCAGGGGTAGGTCTTTGGTGGTCTTAGTCAGTTCCCAAGGACCTAGAGGTGCCCCTTACTCACTCTAGAGGTGCCCTTCACTCTCCCTGATTCTGGCATGTGCTGGCTCTGCCTCTGGGTCTGTAGGTGGGGTGGGGGAGGGTAGATCAGCTTGCATTTTGATGGGAGCTTTTTCACCCCCTCATAGTGTAGAAATTCCCAAATTCCCATATACCTTCAAAGCTGCACCCTACTGTAGAGTCCCTTCATTCAAATGAATTTGTTTTTTTTGGTCTTTTGAGGTAGTCTATATCAGTGGGTGCTGAGGAGAGGACGAGTCTTGCATCTAGACTGCCGCCATATTTACCTGGAAGTCGGGGGAGGAGTTTGGAATCTTGAAGAGGAGAAGACTCTGGATGGTAGAGGAGTTGGTGTCTCATTCGGGAAAAGCCAAAGAGAGAAAGTTGAAAAAGACTTTCTCCTGAGGGTTACTCATTTTTTCCTGCTTGTGACTAGAAATCTTTCCCCCCAACATTTCCCAATTGAAAATACTATTGAAGAGAAACCTGAGAAAGACATTTTACATCTCTGTTCAACTTTACCTCAGCTCCTGTTGCCCTGAGTCTGAACTGTGGCCAAGGGGCCAAACCCAGGGTGAGTTAATCTGACTTTCTCTCAGGGGCTCAGGCTGTCAAGGCCTGAGTTCCTCCCCAAACTTGAGGAGAGTGGGAAGAGGGTTTTATATAGAGACAGAGACCCCCTTTTCCCCACTTTCCTCTCCCATTATTTCCCTGCTAGTTATCCTTTGTATTACCTTCATTGAGTTGACATTAAAATAGTTATCTGTTCTGTAAGTCGTAAATCAAGTGTGAGTGAACAGATCAAGGGGAGACCCTTTGGTCTCCTATAGTGGAGGGGGGACAAGAGAGACAAGAGAGAATCTGGGAGAGCAGCCTTAGCTAAGGAGGGAAAGAAGAAGGGGGAAAATCTTCAAACCCCCTCTCTATTCTCTGAGCCAACCCTAAACATCTCCTGTCTCTTCTGAACCCCAATTTGAGAAGGGGGGTCTCCTCTCTTTCTCTATATATACTGAAAGACTGAACCCCTCAGTTACAACTAAACAACCCCTTGAATACATAATTCGGCCATCTATATATTATATAAATGTCATGTTGGTGCTTCCCAAACTGTACACCAATTTTTTTTCCTCATTTTTATTCTTTCTTCTAATTTGGTATTAGTATTTAATTTGATAGATTTCTATAAGAGAGAATAAATAAGACTTAACAACTGTTTAAATATGTTGGAGGAAATAGAGGGAAGAATCAAGGAAGACTCTGAATTTGAAAACTTGTTTGATTGAAAGGATGATGATAACCTCAACAAAAATAGGAAAGTTAAAAAAAGTTGGATAATAATTTCTGTTTTAGATATGCTTCCCCTGGGAATCAAAATAATTCAAGAGAAATATGGAGGATTTTTGTAGAATTCATCCTCTTTCTTAGCCTCATCAACAGATATAGTCAAATAAGCTATGATTACCTTCTACATTTGTGAAAAAATCCATCAATAATTAACATTTATTAAGTATTTATTCTGTCCCGTACTATGCTAAGCACTGGTAATTTTTTTAAAGAGGTAAAAGTTTCTCCCCTCAAGGAGCTTCTGATCTAATGGGGTTGAGCATGCAAACAAATATACACAAAGTAAGTCAAATGTCAAATACAGGATAAATAGTCAATAATTAAGAGAGGGAAAGCACTGAAAATAAAAATTCGGGAAGGCTTCCTCAAGAAGAAATTACACTAAAGGGATTGGGATTGGAGTCAAGATAATCTGAGTTCAAGTCCTGATTGTCACATGTTAGCTATTTGACCACAGACTAGTTAGTTAATCTTGTAGTACCCCTAAGCAACTCTGCAAAACTGTGCTACCAAAGAGTAATTGATAGTGGATGGAATTTCCTCACTGGGACTTACCTATACAAATTAAATTGTAGGTTTGGATGAAGCAAAATAAACAATTTTTGGAAATATTTGTAGGAATTTTTTTTCTGATATTACGGTCTTTTTATTAAGCCTTCCATTTTTTCTCCCCATCAATCAATATTTTCCCCCAATGAACCTTTATTTTTTTCATTGATTTCCATTTCTGGAAATAAGCTCTGCCTCTTAATGTCTTCTTTACCTATCCTTATTTGTTTTTTATCCCTGGTTCATCTTATTTTTTTCTCTTTTATTGGCTTTTGTAGTTACTGGTTGAAAAACAACTTGCATTTCTGTAGTGAATTTTTTTATAGACTGGCACATCCCAAAGTACTTTGCATTTAATTACACACTCACAGAAAAGTGACTATATGACAAATGTGTCCTCTGGGTCTTCCAAAAAGGGGTGGGGGGGCAGGGCATTCCAGAGGCAATCCATGTACATTGTAGCTGGTTACAAATGAGTTCTCTGCCAAATTCTGCCTGGGACACTTGATAAAAGACTAATTCCTTGTGGAAATCAAACTACATAAGGGGAATACACATCTCAGGCTGTTACTGCTAGACACTGGCACTAGGGATGGGTATTTCTGACACTTTTTTGGAAATACCTTAAATAGGCTTTCACTTGAAAAGTCCCAGAACAGCAGAGAAGCATTAGGGAAAGAAAATCCCAAGTGCCTCTGAAACACATCTTCCATCTACCTTCACCACTGCCATTACCTCCTGCTGAGGATTTTGTGCTGCTCTGGCATGTAAATAGCCTTTATTCTCTCAAATGGAGGATAAATGAGGCAAACGGTAACCATCTGGAATGTACCAAGGTTTTATTTCAATGGATGCCAAGCCAAGTCATCCTGTCACCCAACAAGGCTATCTCTGGTCTTTTTCTCACTAGCCCTTCCAGCATGTCATTTAACGGGCTGTGGCAAAGCTGTCTTACAGAAGGCAGATGCCATTAGAAATAAGTACTTTGCCAAGGGCAAGAAATACCAAAGAGCCAAAATTTAAAAAGTTATTTTCACATAGCAGCCAATGGTGACCTACTGAGACTAAGTAAATGAGCCCAAAGTGGCTTGCTCTTCATTATGTAAACATGCATCCATGATAATACCATACCTAAGGAAATTCAGCCTTCTTATAATCACAGAACCTCAGAGTTGGAAGGATTTTACCATTCAAACGATATTTGAATAAGAATCCTCCCTATAACATACCAGTAAGTGGCTATCTTACTTTTGCTTGAGGACCTCTAGAGGAAAAATCACAGAACCTCAATGGGTATCTAACCCAATCCATACACAAGTTTCCTCTGTGATAACATCAGTAAGAAGTGGTCTTTTATGCTCTGCTTGTAGAATACAAAGGAGGAGGAACCCATCACCTAACTAAGAACTGAATTCTATTTTTGACTTTTGAACAACTCTAATGGATAGGAAGATTTTTTTTTATTTCTAACTTTGAATTACCAAATGTGTCTCTTTGCAGCTTCTAACCATTATTCCTGGTACTGTCTTCTAGGATCAAATAAATAAAGTCTAATCCCTCCTCCAAATATAAGTCCTTCAAATAATTAAAGGGAACAAATCTAACTTCAGTCACTGAACTGTTTTATATTACTCTGGACAAGCCATTCACTTACATTTGTCCCAGTTGCCTCTTCTGTAAAATGAAAATATTAGCATCCTATCCTAGGGTAATTGTGAGGATAAACTGAAGTAATGTGTATAAACTATTTTGTAAGATTTAAAGTACTTATAAATCCTAGTGATCACTATTGTCATCCTGACCATCATCCCTCTCTGCTACCCTTCAAATCTCCTCTTTTCCAGGCTAAACATACTCAGACTCAACTGAATCTTATGATCTCAAGGCCCTTCACCATTATGATTGCTATCATCTATTTCCATCTTGTCAACATGCTTCTTAAAATATAACAAAAAATTAAACTCATTATTCCAGATGAGTTCTTATAAGGTTAGAATAGAACAGGACCATCACCTTTCTACTCCTGAAGTAGTCCTTTTTACTGTGCAAATATACTAATTATATGGAAGATTTTTTTCCTTATCTAGCATCTAAATATCTAGGTTTTCTTGAGTCCTTGAAACTCAGTGTTCCTAGTTTTTTGATCTGTGATCAATCAAAACAAAGCTAATTGTACTTCCACATAATTTCCCTTCAAATACTTGAAGATATCTATCATGTCTTCTTTAAGCCTTCTCTGTGCTAAACAAACTTTTCCTTTATCTGTTTCTCATAAGGCTTATACTTAAGACTGATCATCATTGTGGTTGCCCTCCTCTGGACATCCCCTAAATTATCAACTTTCCCCCCCCAAAAAAAGCAGTCAGGATGGAACACAACACTTCAGATATGTAGAGCAGAAAATAGTCTAGTTCAACTGATACAGAGAAGACAGGGATATTAGGATTTAATTGGAAGGGATTAACAGGGTAATTACATTATGTTGGGGTGGGTACTGTGGATAATGAAACATTATCAATATTGAATTCATATGTACCAAGTTTTATACCATCTAGATTTTTAAAAGAAACAACAAATGAGTTACAGATGGAAATAGATAACAAAATAATAATAGTGGAGAACATTAATTTTCCTCTCTCAGAACTAGATAAATCTAACCAAAAAATAAACAAAAAAGAAGTTAAGGAGATGTATAGAACCTTATATAAGTAAAATATGATAGATACCTGGAGAGCCCACATACAACTGCATGAGGCTAGTAACTGATTTAAGCCGGAGCATATACATAATCTTAACATAGTATCCAGTGGGACAACAATGGCTTAAAGAGCATAAATATTCTGTAAAAGTCTTACTTTAACACTCATAGTACTAAGTAAGTAGTCTTATATTCCTGAATCTTTCAGCTCGGTCAGACCCATTGGTGTGTCTGACCGAGCTGAAAGATTTGGTTTTAGAAAGGGCATGATCCTAATGACAGATCAGTTATCTAAAAAACAATCTAGCTAAATATGGCCCTGGGAATATATGTGCCTGGGAAACAGATGAGTCAAATTGATCAAATTAAATGCTTATAGGAACATGGATAAGCAGGACTAACACTATATTGCTGGAGTAGCAGTAAAATGTTTCTGGGAAAACAAGATGGAAATTATACACTCAAAGATATAAAGCTATTTGTGCTCATTGACCTAAGGACCCCATTACTAGAATTTGGCCCTGCGAATATTATTGAGAGGGTAAAAAGCTGTGTTTGTATGAAAATATATATGAAAGCTGTGTTTGACAAAATAACTGGAAATAACAAATGCAATGATTGGGAGAAATGGCTTAATAAATTATGATTTTGAAGTATAATGGATTGCATATAAAAATGACAAATATTGGAAATATAAAGAAAATAAAAGAAATATACAAAAAAGAACAAGAATAATAATATACATGTTATAATTACATTTAAAATTGGTCATAAAATCAAGAAAAAACATCAAAATAAAACAAATCAAAAGGGAACTTAAAAGCAGAAGATATTTATATTAGAACACATTTAATTTACATATTTTAAACAAATTATAAATGATATGGAGCTTATGGTTTAGCATATAATTTTATGCATTTTTATTTAAATGTTATTTGGTGGTGGTCGTTACTAAGCACATGATAAAAAAAAGTTTAATATATACATTAAAAAAGATATGGTCTAACAATGGCAAAAAGGCTAAAATGCTAAACTTTCAAGGCATCAAATTATTCTCATATACTTCCCTAGCTATGTCACCCTGGAAAAGTCATTTAAATTTTTTTTTGGTTTCTATTTTCTCAGTTTTAATATGATAGAGTTAGACTCAATTGCTTCTAAGATGCCCTCCACCTCTAAATCCATGGTCCAATAGTAGAACTTTTACCTGGGCATTATGCCTCTCTTCTTTATTAACATCTACAACATTACCTCAGTTGATAAATAATTATTAATTTCCATTTATATTCAATATTAAAATTTTTATTCAGCAATCCCACTCTTAAAACCCCTCCTCACCCTTACCATCAAAAATACTAACACCAATGCTAGCCACCTTTTATTCTTCCCCCTTAAAATTATACTAACCATAAAGATTCTCTATTTGATCACTATTCACTGATTTTACCCAGAAGTAAATCAATCTTCTTTTAAAAAAATAGTTCTGATATACAAACAAATCTCTTTTATTGACTACATCATATTCCTCTATTTGCAAAAAGATAATCTCCTCTTTCTAGTGTTTTAGAATTATATAATGCTAAAATATATGAGTAACAAATATTACTCAAAAAGCATTTCTGAGAAGCTTAATAATCATGGCACATAGATATAGGGGTTGAAAAATTAAGCCATACTTTTGAAAGTGCAAAGAGGAGTATTGAATTCCATTTGTGGGACATTCAATGATGAAAGCAATCCATTCTTTTATTGAAGAGAAGGCTACATCTTAATAAGAGATACTTGAGAAAGAAAGAAGGGGGAAACAAGGGCAAAGCAGGAAGGATACTAGGACCTTTCTCAGAACTTGACACCTTCAAAATGGAATAGGAAATGTCAGAAAAGGAATAACAGCAGATATGGCAGCAGATTACTTTAGGCAAAGTATCTTTCAGGCTAAGACTGGAGGAGAAAATTCACAATAGTCTTACAGGAGGCTGCTCCCAGGGCTTGGCACAGTGCTATACCTAATTTTGTAGGAATCCTGGATCTGTCCACACCATGCATAAGTTCAGCTTAGCGGACAGGGTCATCCATGTATATTCTAAAGAGGAATAGAATCTTTTTTAAGTAGACTTAGTTATTTTTCACGAGGTTACAGGTCAAAAATGTGCTAATCAGCCAGGAAACTAGAAGTTTATAACTTTGAAAGTTCAAGGATAGAAGTTAAAAAAAAAAATTAATGTATGTAGGTTGGTAGACTCCAGAAAAGAGGCAAGGTAGGAGGGAGGGGCTTTGGTTAAAGGAAAAGGGATAAGCCTAGGCCATAGACCATTTCTTGGAATAAAAACTAAACTAAAAAAATGTTCCTGGACTAAAACAAGGTGAATTTTCATTTTTCATAAATTCATTTAATTCTTCCCTCCCTTTTATGTTTGGAATCTTTTGTGTCTCTGTGACCTCAGACATAGGAAAATAATCAGATCTGCCTAAAAGTACTCCTATCAAGGGGGCAGCTGGGTAGCTCAGTGGATTGAGAGCCAGGCCTAGAGACAGGAGGTCCTAGGTTCAAATCTGGCCTCAGACACTTCCTAGCTGTGTGACCCTGGGCAAGTCACTTGACCCCCATTGCCTAGCCCTTACCACTCTTCTGCCTTGGAGCCAATACAAAGTATTGATTCCAAGATGGAAGGTAAGGGTTAAAAAAAAAAAAGTACTCCTATCCTTCTTAATAAAATTATCTCCCTGGATCCTTCAGCTACCTTTATGAAAGATGTGAAGGTTTCAGGAATTCCAGCAAGAATATAACAATATCCCAATTGCGCATTATTATACACCCTCAAGTGAGCTGTCTTAGTATGTTTCAGCAATATAAAGCTAGCAATATGTTTTGCCCATGATTCTGAACTAAAATGCTTTCCAGATGTCTGAATACCTGTCTGCCTTTAAGCTATTTAGCACCTTCTTGAAAATGTAAAAAATTTAAATGAATCAAAAATGAGAAAATGAGTATGATTTCTGGGGGAAAGAAGAGGAGCTAACAATATTCCCTTTCAGAATTAGCAGTCACTAAACTCGTTAATTGTTCAACCGAATCATGAAATTCCATGCTGATAGAAAATGGGCATTAAACATTGCCAAGGGCTTTTATATCCTGTTTTGTGTCATGACCCACTTTGGTTGGTAGTCTAGTAAAATCTATGGACAAATCTAGGGCAAATATTCAGAACCAAAACCCTCTGTATATAACGAAAGCACTGTATATGATAAAATAAATAGGATTACAAAAGAAACTAATTATATTAAAATACGGTTATTGCATTAAAAATAGCAACCTGTTTTTGACCTCCAAGCTAAGAATCCCTAAGAATCTAATGCCCACTCTTTACAGAACAGAAAACTGAGGGCATCAAGCAGTCATTCATTCAGAACCTACTATGTGCCAACTATTATGCCAGGTGATGGCATCCAAGGACTATTTTTTTAATAACTCCACCCCTACATGCATAAACCCTGAGGATTTTAGCTGCTGTGGGCAAAGTTATTTGCCAAAATTTACATAGATTTCACAGTGTTAAAATTGAGAGAAGAGCCCAAGTCTCTTCCAGGGAGCTTCTTCCTCTGTCTTTCTGTTTTCCTTCTTCTTGATCTCTCATCTCAGCTATTTTATAAATAAATAAATAAATCAAAGAACTTCTTCTACTCCTTCCCCCCCCCCCCATGCTGTCATGCTCTATCATGCCCATTTTTTTCTAAAAGAGAAAGAAACATGGCTAAGCCAATATGTAGGAGGAGGCCATCAGGAAGAATCTAGAGGTATCTTAAACAGTGTTGAAATCCAAGACTCCTGGGGGAAATGCAAGGGCTTTAACTGCTACATAAATATACAATAAATCACAACAGTGAGATGCACAAGTCTCAGGCAGTACACAAAGAACCTCTATCATAAGTGCATAATAAATACTTACCTCCTCAAGCATAAGAGGTGTTTGAGCTGAGTTAAAGAATGGGGGAGAGGGAAGGAGAGTGTACACAAGAGATGTCAGACTTCTTGCCATCACACACTTGATAGCATTATTTCTTATTTTTAAAAAAGACATTACAGGTACAGCTCCCAAAGCAGTCAATTGTCTGGCAATAAAATGTGATGGGGCATGGAGTGATTATGTAACAGCTGCATAGACACACCTGATATCATTTAGCATCTTCAACCACCCTCATATATAACAGAGCTGAGATGAGCAAGAAGAAGGAAGGGCAACAGCGAAAGAGACAAGAAGACTATGAGAGAGGCGGAACATACAGAGGATGGAGACAGGGAGAAATGGAGAAGTGCAAATATAGATGGAGAAAAAACTCGAGATGGGCAAAGAGACACATTAAATAGAAACAGAGATTGAGAGACAGAGACAAAGAGGGGAAGTGAGAGAGAGAGAGAGAGAGAGAGAGAGAGAAGAGAGAGAGAGAGAGAGAGAGAGAGAGAGAGAGAGAGAGAGAGACAGGGAGGCAGAGAGAGAGAGAGAGAGAGAGACAGGGAGCAGAGAGAGAGAGAGAGAGAGAGACAGGGAGGCAGAGAGAGAGAGAGAGAGAGAGACAGGGAGGCAGAGAGAGAGAGAGAGAGAGAGACAGGGAGGCAGAGAGAGAGAGAGAGAGAGAGACAGGGAGGCAGAGAGAGAGAGAGAGAGAGAGAGAGAGACAGGGAGGCAGAGAGAGAGAGAGAGAGAGAGAGAGAGACAGGGAGGCAGAGAGAGAGAGAGAGAGAGAGAGGAGAGAGACAGGGAGGCAGAGAGAGAGAGAGAGAGAGAGAGAGAGAGAGACAGGGAGGCAGAGAGAGAGAGAGAGAGAGAGAGAGAGAGAGACAGGGAGGCAGAGAGAGAGAGAGAGAGAGAGAGAGAGAGACAGGGAGGCAGAGAGAGAGAGAGAGAGAGAGACAGGGAGGCAGAGAGAGAGAGAGAGAGAGAGAGAGAGAGACAGGGAGGCAGAGAGAGAGAGAGAGAGAGAGAGAGAGACAGGGAGGCAGAGAGAGAGAGAGAGAGAGAGAGACAGGGAGGCAGAGAGAGAGAGAGAGAGAGAGACAGGGAGGCAGAGAGAGAGAGAGAGAGAGAGACAGGGGAGGCAGAGAGAGAGAGAGAGAGAGAGAGAGAGACAGGGAGGGCAGAGAGAGAGAGAGAGAGAGAGAGAGAGAGAGAGAGAGAGAGAGAGAGAGAGAGAGAGAGAGAGAGAGAGAGACAGGGAGGCAGAGAGAGAGAGAGAGAGAGAGAGAGAGACAGGGAGGCAGAGAGAGAGAGAGAGACAGGGAGGCAGAGAGAGAGAGAGAGAGAGAGAGAGAGAGAGAGAGAGAGAGAGAGAGAGACAGGGAGGCAGAGAGAGAGAGACAGGGAGGCAGAGACAGAGAGAGAGAGAGAGAGAGAGAGAGAGAGAGAGAGAGAGAGAGAGAGAGGGAGGCAGAGAGAGAGAGACAGAGAGAGAGACAGGGAGGCAGAGAGAGAGAGAGAGAGAGAGAGAGAGAGAGAGAGAGAGACAGGGAGGCAGAGAGAGAGAGACACAGAGAGAGAGACAGAGAGACAGAGAGACAGAGAGGCAGAGAGAGAGAGAGACATAGACAGGGAGGCAGAGAGAGGCATAGTGAATTGAAAATCTGCCTGGGAGCCATCCTGGATTCAAGTTTAACCTCTGATATAGTTGTAGTATGTCTCCTTAAAAGTCCCTTAACCTCTAAGTGCTCTAAGAACCTTTCTAAGACTATAAATTGTTGTGGCATGCCAATGTGCTTTAGGAGAGGCAGGTTATTCATTGAGGAGTTCCCTATGTTAGTGAAACCACAAGTCCAGTCTATATGACATGGATACTGTACCCCCAGAAACCCAGGTGAACTATTATCAGGGAAACTCCCTTGCCCTTGCATCCTCAGAAACACCCAATGACCCCCCCCCCCAGGGTCCTGAGATGTTTATCCTCTTTGATAGTCCTCTAGATTTAAGATGGACAAAGAGATGAATCTTTATGCCTCCAGGCAAACCCCAGTCAGATGACCCCCCCACCCCACCAAATGCCTGAGGGTTTACCACTCTAGAGTCATGTCCACACCAGGACACACCATGACATCTGTTGTAAAGAGTATAAAAGCCCCAGAACTGATGTCATCTGGGGGACAACTTTTCCATCCATGCTGTCCTCCCAGGAACTGCTCCCCATCTTGCTGTCCCACCTTGCTAGCCTCCTGGCCACTCTCAACATTACTCCCTAAATTAATAAATTTCTCTTTTTGTTTTGGTGTCTTGCATTCTTGCAAAAGATATCCTTCCCGAACCCCAGGGGTACACATCTGAACCTTATAACATATATATTATATACATACATGCACACAGAACATATACTCATAGGCACAGAGGCACACAGCTTAGGTAGCCATGCCAAAAAAAGTGAGGTTCAAAGACTTCAAAAATACAAGCTATTTGCAATCTATAATTTTGCAGCTGATGAACAATGAAGGTAACAAAAAATATAACCTTACTGACAATCCACTACAGACACCAAATAGAGCTTCTTGCTATTACCCAGCAGTCTTTCCTCCCAGCTGCCATGTGCTCAAATCAGGGTGCAAAAATGTGGGGTTCCCTTTGCAAACAACTGGACTGAGTATGTTGGGCCAACAGGCCACTCTCCACCATATGCAGCTTCCCACATTTCACTCTCATCTTTTCCCAATTCAGCTTTAACATTTTTCTGCCTCTGATTAATTTGACCCCACTTGTGTAAGTATTTTAGCTAACTATGATTCTCTCTTTTCTTTATGTTTCCCAGATAAATGAGTAGTTCTTCATTTCATTTCCATTTTATGCCTACCTTAGTCTTCTTTCTTTCCATCATTTCCCCTGTGGTAATCACGCCTCCCTCTTCCCCCCCAACCACCATTAAAGACAGGCTCAGGGCAGGCCTCCTCTTTTATCTCAGCTATCTGGCTGCTTTTTCCCTCAGATTTTTTGTGATCAAGGCTTGAAGCCAAAATGTTGCATCTAATGTACAAGGTGATATTTTATAGGCCTTAACTCATACAAGGAAAATCAATGCAGCACAAAAATTGCTCTGCTAAATGAATGCAAGGCGGGCTCTACCTGGCTTATTCTCACTTAAGCTATGAAAAAAAAAATAAGAGAGAAAAATTGTATTTTCCAAACGTCCTCAATGCTTATTTAATGTTTTCACTGATTCTTAAATAGTTACTGAAGTGTTTTTTTCCCTCCTGTTTCTCATCTATTTTTAAGATCATTTGGATAAATTACAAGGTGTCTGGGGGAGATTGCAACTGTGGCCCTAGGAACCTCTAAGGAATGTTTTACTTCCTCTGAAGAAAAAAAAATGTAAATGTTTCAATTAGTCTGAAAATCTCAGGCTGCCTCTCTTATTAACCATTAGACCTCTGACCTCTCACCCCATTCACATCCAAATCAAGAGACAATGCAAAAGCTGAGGAATAAGAGACTCAGCATACTTATTAATGCAAAGCAAGCAGGAAATGATCCTTCTCATAAACATCAGCTATGGAGGGTTTTGTTGTTGTTGTTTAAACGAGATTATGATTTACATCCAAAATGGTTTATCCATTTGAGCAAGAGGTCTTGTGGATATGAGGGTACAGAACAGAATGAGAATTCAGTAATGGACTTGAAATGAAGGTGAAAGCTCTGTGTGGAGGAGACATTAGGGCAGATATTCAAAATCAAAGCACTGTGTGCTCCATAACAAAGCTGTCAGTAAGGGAAGTTTCTTTCACTGTGCTGTTAGAGCCAAGCCAGTCTAAAGTCTAGAAAATGTTGATTGGAACTGGTTTGGCATTCAAAAAGAATGTTGCTAATCCCCCTAGGGGAATCTTATAATAATCTGTTGGGAATTTTCACTTATTTATTTATTGGAAGGCCATTGAGAAAAAAAAATCTTTAGTTCAGAATTCAACCTGGTCATTGTAACTAAGCAAAGCTATTAAAAAAAAAATAGCAGAGAAAACTGTCAAGTTAGTGTTAGGTAAGATCTAAAGGACTAGCTGAAAGCAGAATTGTTATTGTGCCCTTTGTAGGCAGCCACAGTGTTGTCATCTCTGGGGAAAGTGGCCATTCCAGATCAATGGATGAAGACATCTTTTAAATGAAAAACATTAATATCTACCATGAAAAAACAGGGATAGCTGGTGTCCTCAGTAGCACAGGTGAACTTATGCAGGTTTGGTATCTTTAGAAGACTGTCTAAGGAGCAGGATTACCAGGGCTTCCAAGAAAAGCTCCTCTCTGTCTAGAAAAAAAAAAATTCATCATCATTCCATTGATGTCAGCCAAGGAACTTCACTCCTTTAGGTTATAACTTTGATCCCAATTAAAATGTAAATTCTCCTGGAAGGAAGATGACTTTAAACTATTGATAATATACACTTAAGTGTGAGTGAATGAGTCTTTGACACTTTCCTGGAAGTAGGACTTGATAACATGAGGCGAAGAGGATACTGAGTTTATAAGAAGTCTGTCTTGGAACAGTTAATGATAAATTTCCATTTCTCTCTGGGTAGTGCCTTATCCTGTTAGCAAACAACTCTCCCTAGAATTTTTGCTAACTGCCAATACACACAGTTGTTCCTGCACTGATCTCATAAATTCATAAAGAAATTAGGTACCCATGTGCACAATGAATGGTATGTTCCAGTCATTTGTACACAAGCCTGTGTTCTTTTTTCTGATAAACTAAGTGGCAAGGGCCACTAGCAAATAAAGTCTGGGCTTACCAGGCATTTACATTTAAGATGATTGCATCTTGCTACCTTACTATAGTCTGCCTTTTAAAGAGAAGTACTATGATATAGTAGATGAAGAACTGGTCTAGAAAAATTTCATCTAGTAAATAATATGTACAAATGGAATACACATTTTCATAGCTTTACATGAATAAGAAAGACCCAAGTTCACCCCCTGCCTTTCATATGTATTCACTTCATATAGTTAGGCAAGTCATTTTAACTTCTCAATGCCCTAGGCAACTCTCTAAGATTATAAATTGGATTATAAATTGTACAAGAATTACTGACTTGGACCTGGATCAGTAGAAAAATATTCATATCCAGAGTGCCATGGGTGCCCAATGAAATCACAGTTCTGAACCCCACCCTCAAAAAAAAATCTGTCCACCAGTCTAAGGATCTGCTATGTCACTCATAAACCTTTATATGATAGAAGAATGAAGAGGAGGAGAAAGAAGAGGAATAAGATTTTGTATTCATTTGTTATGTGCCAGACACTATAATATGTACTTAAATATTTTTATAGATATTGTCTCATTTGACAATAATCCTGGCCAACTGCTGCTATAATTAGCCCTATTTTTTTAATTGAGGAAACTAAGGCAGAGAGAGATTAAGTGGTTCTCCTTAACTGGTTAAATAGCTAGTAAATGTTCAAGGCTGTATTGAACTCCTGACTCCAAGCCCAGTACTCTATCCTTTATGTTATAAGCTACTTCCAATATTTTTCCTTCTACAGTGGAATTGGCTCCTGGTGATACCTAGCTGTCAGAATCTCCTCCTCTACCCCAACTAAGGACTCTAAATCTCAACCTGAATTGTAGAAAATGACAAAAGACTTAGCCTCCATGATCCCTGAGAAGAGATACACTGGAAACTTTTTGGCCCTGCCTTCTACTCCAATACCGTTCTTCCTTTTGGAACAGGGAGCACGGATTCACACTCAGGCATCTTACCTTTCTCAATTGTAGATTTCACAAAATAAAAAACCAAATACAGACTTCACACACGTACACATACTTCTAGAAAAATCAAGTTAGGATTATACCTCCATAGTTTAAGTAAATCATATATCTGAAAATATGGAATTAAAATTAAATATGGAGTTAATATTTACTTTGCAAAATAATTCAATCCTTCCTTTCCCAACGCTTAGCCCTGCTTGAAGTATATTTATAATGACTAAATCAATCCTATAACGTACTCGGGATTTTTTGAGACCATACCTATTACCCCTGTTGTACTTTCTGGGAAAGGCAAGATGAACCCTCATTCTAAACAGAAAGGCAAACCTTGATAGAATATATACCAAGTACCTCTTCTGATTGGCAGATGCACAGTCTCCCCTCTGCTTTTTGAATATCTTTTGCTCTGCAAGGACCCTGACATTTGTAAGACATATTGGAATTTCTGAGGCTGCACAAGCTGCTAATAAATTGGACAGAAAAGTTCAGGGGCTTTTCATCATTGATTTAGTACATGAGCTCTTAAGCAGGTCATCACTGAGAGTGTGCCATGAGGGATTCCCCTGGAACAAAAATTGAATAATATTGACCCACCCCAGAGTCATTATAAAGAAGCTTCTACTAATTAATCCGTAATAAAGAAGATTATAAAATGCTTGACCAAATGGATACTCCTAAACAGCAGTGATATAGTATAAGCAACTTGAGGGCAGGAATCATCAGTGATATTCCCTTTTTATCCTGTAGCAGTTACTTGGCATGAGGCTGGGCACTGATACTCCATAGATTTTTATTTGATTGATAAATCTCTTTAGCAAACAAAAAATTTAAGTATTCTCAACATCCACAGAAATAATCCCCAGAGACAGAGAATTTAGAAGTTTAAAAAAGAAACTTTTCTAATCCATCAATATTTGAGTATCACTAATAATAGTAAGACACTGTGCTTGACACTGTGTTATCATGGGGCATCGTAGACTAGATTTGGAAATAGTTAAGAGAAATAAGAACTTTGAATTATGCAGGTGTTTAGGCTTGGAAGAAATGTTGCATTTCTATAATCATAAAACATTAATTTGTTGCTGTTGTTTTTCAGTCATGTCTGACTCTCTGTGACCCCATTTGGGGTTTTCTTGGCCAAGATACTGCAGTAGTTTGCTATTTCCTTCACTGGTTCATTTTACAGCTGAGAAACTAAGGTAAATAGGGTTAAGTGACTTGCCCAGGGTCATATAGCTAGTAAATTTCTGAGGATAGATTTAAATTCACAAAGTTTAGTCTTCTCATTTCAGGCCAACCATTCTGTTCACTGAACCACTAAGCCTCCCAAAATACTAAATAGAGAGCCATTATTGTGTAGTAGATTATTGATATCTAGAACACCTGGCTTCGATTACTTCCTCTGACCTGGATGACAGTAAGCAAATTATTTAGCTTCTTAATGCCCCAGGCAGCTGTCTAAAATTGCTGTTAATCTGAAGCTGTGGAAGGACTTTTATGAAATCACAGAATTCCCCTACCAAAATAATAATAATAATAAGCTAAACTGTTATGACTTAATGAAGTCTTGAATAATCCTTCATTTTTCAAATTTGAAGGCAGAGAAGTGTAATTATTTGCCCAAAGTCATACAAATAGTTAATGATCTATTTAGTTATTTGAAAGTGTAGGACTTCACAGAGGTCCAAGACTGACTCTTATTCATTGTAGGATCCAGTTTGTTCAATACATTCCTTTTTTTATTTAATTAATTAATTAAGAATATTTTTCTCTGGTTACATGATTCATGTTATTTCCCTCCTCTCCTCCTTCCCCCTTCTGGACCCAACAAGCAATTCCAATGGGTTTTACATGTATCATTGTTCAAAACCTATTTCCATATTATTAGTATTTGCAATAGAGTGATCATTTAAAGTCAACATCCCCAACCATAAACCTCTCAAACCATGTGATCAAGTAATTGTTTTTCTTCTGTGTTTCTAGTCCCACAGTTCTTCCTCTGAATGTGGATCACATTCTTTCTCATAAGTCCCTCAAAATTGTCCTGAATCATTGCATTGTAGCTAGTAGAGAAGTCCATTACATTCGATTGTGCCACGATGTATAAGTTTCTGTGTGCAGTGTTCTGGTTCTGCTTTCATTCTGCATCCATTCCTGGAGGTCATTCCAGTTCACATGGAATTCCTCCAGTTCATTATTCCGTTGAGCACAATAGTATTCCATCACCAACATATACCACAATGTGTTCAGTCATTCCCCATCAAAGGGCAGCCCTTCATTTTCCAGTTTTTTGCCACTACAAAGAGCTTGACTATAAATATATTTTTGTCAACACATTTTTCCCTTGTTCAATCCATTTCTTTTCCAAGAAGAATATAATCTTATTGTGTAAGGGATTATTTTCTTTTTTGTTGTTGTCTCCTAGCACCTAGAACAACACCTTTCACAAAATAAATATCTAATTAATGGTCATGGAGGTGAATACAGGTATCCCTCCCATGTCAAGACTTCCCTCACCATCATTCTGCTATATTATGGGTTGGCATAAGAAATTAAACATGAATTTTGAGAGAGTTTTTCAGAAACAACAGAATATGAGCAAAGGTCAGCAGATGACACAGAAAAAGTTTGAAAACTCAAAAATGTATAAAATATATTTATAGTATTGTATAATATCAACATATTTTATCTTCTCATACTATAAATATATACAATTTCTTTTGTTAAAGTTAAAAAAGTAAAAAGTTAGTTTGTAAAAAGAACATTAAAGTCAGAAGATGGTATAGAAAGGTAAGAAATTTATAAATATCATGTAAATGTAGTAACTTATAAATATTGTAAACACTCCATGAAAGAAAAGTAAATAATTCAGACTTCTCTATTAAAAAGGGAGGGTCAAAAATCTTATGAAATTGGCAAGATCATGGGGGCTCTGTGTCCCTAAACCTAATAGATGTGGAAAGGATTCCTTTAGTATACAATTTTCTAATCATCCTTAAGTATAAAAAAAAAGATAGCTTGAGAGAGCTTCCATACTCAAATTATATCATTTATTCATAGTCCAGTAACCTAAAGTTCAAAGTTTCACATTCATTTTGGTTTTAGAAGTGGGGTTTTTAGAAGACTATAGAGACACCTTGTCTGTTTAAAGCAAAATAGAAATTCAACATAATCAGTTGTACATTTTGTCCAATAAATATATATGGAATTAAACTAAATTTTTTTTGTTGAGCCTTAGGAATAGAAACATACAGGTACAGGTTTTATACTAAACTATGAGTCTTCTTTCATCTTTTCATATTCCAGAGTTAAGGGAGTTTCCTAAAGATTTATAGTCTTGAGGTTTTATGAGGACAGATGCCTATATATTTCTATCATTATGGTGGAACAGAAAATACAAGTCAATTTAATTTCATATTGTAGGTACTTAATAAGCATTCCTGGAATTGAATTGAAGTTCCCTTTCAATCTTAAGGATAGCAAAATACAGGTACAACCTCCATAGAATCCTCCTAAAATCCCCAAACTATAAATCCTTGTAAAACTCTTTAAGCTGTAGGATACAAGACAATGAATGACAGACCCTCATCTAAACAATCCAAGACATATTACAGTACTTTTCCAAATTACTTTGAAATATGAGCTGCACAGTGTAAAAGAAAATTCAAATGGGGCTTTGCTGCTCACTAGGGCCACGCACTTAAAAGATCCCCACTGCAACATTATTCTGCTAACAACAACAACAACAACAAAGTAACAGCAGGTGTTAGCAGGAAGAAAGGAAATTGGTATACAAGATTAGAAACATTACCTGTAATAAAGGAAGTTAAGAATTATAACAAGTCAAGTGGGAGCCATTTTGGTAATCACTGTTTAATAGCAAGAAAAATAAGCAAAGGAAAATGATGGATGTTATCAAACAACAGCAACAAGAGAAGTCCTTGTCAAATGATCCATCTTCAACCTTAGTATATGATTTGGCTGCAGCACTTCTCCCTTTAATTCCCTGACTGTAAATGGGGGTAAAAAAAGGCTTTATTAATAAGTTAATTTAGTGCTTGTCTTCAAAACTAAAGGTGAATAAAACCTAGACAGGAGAAATTTTAGGGCAGAGGGAAGAGGGAGAAAGTGATCATTGCCTTCAAATGCTTGTAAGATTTTCAAACAGATGAAAATTGTGGACTTAATCACTGCCCCAGAGGGAAGAACAAGGAACTTGGGATAATTTGGGGTCAACATAATAACCTCCTACTAAATGGAGCTGCCTAACAATGGTATGTATTCCTTCAGGATTTTTTTTGTCTTTGTCTTTTTTAAAATTTTTTTTTGTTATAATACTCACTTTATTTCCCTCCCTCCCCTCCACCCACCCTTTCTGCAGCCAACGGGCAATTTCATTGGGTATTACTTGTGTCCTTGATCAGAACCTATTTCCATGTTGTTGTTTGCACTAGGATGTACATTTACAGTCTACATCCCCAACCATATCCCCTTGACCCATGTATTCAAGCAGTTATTTTTCTTCTGTTTTTACTCCCACCGTGTTTCCTCCGGATGTAGATAGTGTTTTTTCTTGTAGGTTCCTCCAAGTTGTTCAGGATCACTGCATTGCCACTAGCGGAGAAGTCCATTACATTTGATTGTACCACAGTGTATCAGTCTCTGTGTACAATGTTTTCCTGGTTCTGCTCCTTTCACTCTGCATCAATTCCTGGAGGTTGTTCCAGTTCCCATGGAATTCCTCCACTTTATTATTCCTTTGAGCACAATAGTATTCCATCACCAACATATACCACAATTTGTTCAGTCATTCCCTAATTGAAGGGCATCCCCTCATTTTCTAGTTTTTTGCCACCACAAAAAGCGTAGCTATGAATATTCTTGTTGGGATTTTTTTTTAAACCCTTACCATCTGTCTTAGTATCAGTTCTACAATAAAAGAGCAGCAAGGGCTCTGCAATTGGAGTTATGTGACTTGCCCAGGGTCACAAAGCTAGGAAGTTTCTAAGGGAAGATTTTAACCCAGGTCCTCCCAACTCCAGGCATGGGGCTCTATCCACTATGCTACCTAGCTGCCTATCCCAGGATGTGCTACTTTTAAAAAAAGAATTAAGCACATTGACCCTGAAAATTTTAAGAAGTGGATGATATCTATCAAGAATGCTGTGTGATGAATTTCTGAATTGAGGGTTTGTACTAGATGACCTCTAAGGCTCCTTCCAATGCTAAAACTCCATATTATGAGTCTACAATGGATATGCAAGATTTCCACTGCACTCTAGGTTCAAACACATTGAAACTCCAGAAAAAGCTATTACTCCCTTGGTTGGAATTATTTTCTAATTCTACCTTATCCTGGCAGAGAAGTTAATGCAAAAATATTAAAGAATGTTTTATAAAGTATCCTTGGTATTTGTCCAGTAAACATGTCAGTATGTGAGAATGGAGGGGCTAGGGAAGATGACGAAGAGGAGGGAGCTGCTATTTCCTGGGTAGTGAACTCTTAATGGGGAAAATCCCACTACTAATGCAGATTAGCACCTACTCTTAAGAGTTTCCTGGGACATAGAGAGATCAAGTGATCTACTTAAGGTCACACAACCAGTATAAATCAGAGGTTAAACTTGAACTCAGGTTTTCCTAGCGTCCATGACCTGTTCTCTATCCCTGACACCACAGCTACTTCTTATGCTACTTAGAGTTATTAGAATTAGCCTGGACAGGGGACAGGAAGGATGTAGACATTTATTTAGAGCCTACTAGGTGCTAGGAATTGTAGCATTTTTACAACAATCCCCTCATTTGATCCCTACAACTCTGATAGTACAACTCTTACTATCCCTATTTTATAGTTGAGGAAAGTGCAGCAAACAGAGATTAAGTGACTTACCCAGGCTTGTACAGCTGGTAAGAGTTTGAGGTCAGATCTGAACTAAGGTGTTCCTGACTCCAGACCCCAGCATTCTATCCCCTGTGATATCTAGCTCACTCTAGGCACCAGGTATTATATAATAGGTATTTAAACAATGGCTATATTTTGTTCTTCAGTCATTTCAGTCATGCTCAACTCTTGGTGACTCTATTTGGAGTTTTCTTGGCAAAGATACTGGAGTGCTTTGTCATTTCCTTTTTAACAGGCTTAAGTGGTTTGCCCAGGGTCACACAGCTAATATTGTCTCGGGCTAAACTTGAACTCAGGTCTTCCTAACTCCAGGTCCAATGCTCTATCCACCATGCCACCTAGCTGCCCTACTGATATATTATGAAATATTAATAAAATTTTAAAAAGGAGTAATAAAAAAATCTAAATTCTATTTTATCCATAGACCCAACCTAATTAATATAAAGATAGCCACTGAATATAAATGTGTGTTTGTTTGTATTCCATGATAGAAAAAAATGCTGGATTTGGAGTCAAATCCCCAATTTCAAATCCAAGTCCCTTATTGAATCTAGGACAAATTGTTTACCTAGCATGTGCCTGTCTCCCTCATTGGTAAAATGAGGGTGTTAGACTAAATGACCTCTAACATACCTTTCAGCTCTAACTCTATAATCCATTTATTTCAACTATAGAACATCCAGATCATGTAATTTCTTAGTTAATTATTTTTTTATCTACATTCCACAATGCTTAGGA
Organism: Monodelphis domestica; assembly: GCF_027887165.1. NCBI lineage: Eukaryota > Metazoa > Chordata > Mammalia > Didelphimorphia > Didelphidae > Monodelphis > Monodelphis domestica. The sequence continues at coordinate 446,953,620 of NC_077228.1, read as the reverse complement.
CTGTTTTCAAGACATAGTGAAAAAGTTCTTGTCAAAACTTGTCAAAATATTCCCTTTGTGATTTAAAATAGACATAAGAAAGTATTAACATGAATTGAACCAACATGGTAAAGCAGCTAAAGCAACAGCCTCAAAGTCAAGAACACCTGGGTCCAAATCCTGTCTCTAACACATAATGGTTATATGGTCCTAGGCAAATTACTTCATTTCTTCAAGGCCCCAAGCAATTTGTGATGACTATAAATGAATGACAAGGTAGGTGTATGACAAGTTCTCTCTTCTGATGAAATCCAGATGAGGTCCAAAAAAAATTAAAATGAAAATCTCTCTTCATTTTGTTAAAATTCAGTTGATGACAAAGTATTCCTTCCATACCAGTGGTAAAGTCACTGGTTTCAAACTCAAATAGCAATGATACCAGAAGGCTGAATATTGGCTTAAAAAAACAAAAATTGAGATTACCTATTTTGTATTTTTTTTTGGTAAACATTTCCCTATTTTTGCGCCTACTCTTTGATACCACTACTGGGTCTATATATGAAAGAGATATTAAAAAAGGGGAAAGAATCTACTTGAACAAAAAAATTTTATAGCTGCTTTTTTGTTGTTGTGACAAAGAATTGGAAATTATGGGATTTTCCATCATTTGGGGAATGGCTGCACATGGTGACAGAATACTATTGTGCTATAAGAAATGATAAGCAGGATGATTTCAGAAAAAGCTAGAAAGATCTGTGGGAACTGATGCAGAGCAAAATAAACAGAACTGAGAGAACACTGTACACAATAACAGAAATGTTGAATGATGATTATCTGTGAAAACTTGGCTATTCTCAGCAATGCACTGATCTGGGATAATCCTGGAAGATTTATGATGGGGAATGCTAGCCACCTTTGGAGAAAATAACTGTTGGGGTCTCCTTTCACATCACTGCATTTATGATTTTATTTGGAGGTTTGGGTTATGGATGACTCTGCTGCTACAGCAATGACCAATATATAAGTATGTCTTTTCATGACAATAAAAAATGGAACAAAAATAAAATAAAATGAAAATTATATGTATTATATAGACAAATGTACCTTAATATCTTATCATAACTGTGTAGGATATTATATATAAAAGTTTTGTTGTCCAGTAAAAAAATCCATGTTTTTAATATTATGTTAAACATAATATTTAATAAATATTAAATAAAAATACTCCATCTACTTTCAAATCTTCAGATAGATCATTCCAAACTTCACTAGTTATGTGATATCAATAGTGGAAAGAGAAAGAGAATTTGGAATTCAAAAAACAATTTAAATCTATATTAAAAATAAACTATAATTTTTTAAAAAGGAAAATGAATTTAAAAAGTACTTAATCTTTCTAGGTCTGTTTTTTCATGTATAAAGTGAGATGGTTAGATTAGATGTTATCTGAGGTCCCTTCCAGCTACAGATCAATACTCTTATGTCCCATGCCAGACCTGGAGTTGGAAATATATAGGTTCAAATCTCACCTCAGATGCTTCCTAGCTGTGTCATCCTGAACAAGTCACTTGATCCCAATTACCTACCCTTTACTGCTCTTCTGCCTTAGAATTGACACAATACTTATTTTAAGACAAAAGGTAAGGTTTTAAAAATAATAATAATCTTATGTTCCCATGAACCTACATCCAAACTTTTTACAAAGTACTTTCCATAGACTTTGAGATTTTTCTTTAAGGACCATGAACTTCATCAGAAGCAAGAACTAGCTTCTACTTAAGCAATGAGTCTTGTTTTCTGTAGAAGCAAGAGATTCTGATTTTGTTACTACACTCAGGACATTTATAAAATGGGAAAACCTCTTAATATAGGAAGCAACATGTAAAAAGTGAGGATGCATTTCTATGTCAGTGATGTCTGCAAATTACCGTAATCTTGAGAATTAGTTGGTCTTGATTCGAGTCCTGGTTCTATTGCCTACACCTGTGACCTGAGCTTCAATTTCATCAATCAATCAGGCAACAGACTCTGGCTATGTGCCAGGCACTATGAGAGTGATTGGGAATACAACTATAAAAGTCCCTGAGCTCAAAGCTTAGAGGTGGAGACAACATCTATCAAATATGTATGTATATACATAGATAGATACACGTATATATGTATATGTGTATTATAAAGTTGTTTTTTCAGTATGTCCAACTTTTCATATACCCATTGGGGTTTTCTTGGCAAAGATACTGAAGTGGTTTGCCATTTCCTTCTCTAACCCATTTTACAGATCATGAAACTGAGGCAAACCCTAGGGTCACATAGATAGTGTCTGAGGCCATATTTGAACCTACAAAGATGAGTCTTTCTGACTCCAGCCTTGACACTCTGGCTACTGTTTTACAAGTTCTATAATGTATTTTAGCAACCATCCCAGAGAATATATAATATTTATATTTAATATTTATATAATAATCAGTCAGCCTGTTTTCCTGTTTCACTAAGAATTTGTAGCATCACCTTAGATTGTATAGTACTTTATAGTTTTCAGAATGCATCCACAGTCATCTTAATTATCTCTAGATTTCACAATAAGTACATGAAGAAGACAGAGCAGATTTGATTATTCCCATTTTAGGACTGAAAAAAATGAGGCCAGGAAGCAATGGTAGTTAGTATCATACAGCTAAGTAGCAAAACTGGTCTAAACTATGCTCTTTCCATCATACTCAATCTTCTTGTCAATAGACATTAATTTACAGTAATTTCAATTCCTGTTGGTCATACTACCCATGTGACTTTAAGCAAGCTAATCATCTTCTCTAGGTTTTAGTTTTCTCATCTGTAAGATGATAGGGCTGAGCTATTTGGCCTCTAATGTTAAGATTTATGATTCAATGATCCTATAACCATCCTAGGATTCAATGAATACCTACCCAAAAATGAATTTTCTTATAATGTTTGCCCAGTATATATATATATATATATATAAATATATATATATATTATTTTGAAGCTCAGTCAAAACACTCATAAATGTGAAATAGCAGCCTCAGTATTTTACTAGCTCAATTGAGTTAAAATAATGCTTCTGATTTAATTAATAAGCATGAATTTTTCTTAATTTCTTATTTTGTTTTATTTTTCCAATTTAAACCAGGCATCCACAGGGTAGCTATGTGAGTCAATAATAGAAAGACTGCTTTATCTAAGAAAAGACAAATACTTTTACCTGTTGAATATCTAATGAGTGGGGAAAGCATAATTTAAGCCAGAACATATGATAAGCTTAAAAATTCAAAATCATACTCATCTGATAATTTGGTTTAAAATGCAAATCTTTAAAATAAAGTATGTTCTTAAATCTGATTGGATTTATATGTCTTTTTGAAATGTTACAGCATTACAAACAGTCCAGGAGACTGGTGAAAAATATCAGGGATAATCCCAACAAAGCAGACAAGAGGGTAAAAATTCAGAAGGGGCCAGAGGATTTCAACCTAAAGACATGAAGCTGGAAAGTCTGAAATGCTATAATACTCAGAGCTACAAATGGGGTTCATACAATTCTTCATTTATCATGCAGCCAAGAAGGCAGATGTATTGGCATTGACAAATGAGCTGTCAGCCTTATTTGCCATCTTTTATTTTTTAATTTTTAATTTTTCTCACAATTCCAAGGTCATATCCCTTGTGACTCATGTAATTAGACTCCAGAAGTCTGGGAAGGGAGTGGAGAATAGAGGCAGCAGACACTTAACAGCAAGCAGAGCCATTAAACTTGGAGGTCTGGATACTCGGCCAAATGTCTGGTTTGCTTGGAAAAAGAAATCTTTTCCAAGCTTTTAAGAAAAGGCACTATTAATGACAGTGAGATATTAGCAGTCCCCTAAAATTCAAGGTGAACTTGGTACTGAAAAAGGACCAAGATTCCTGATACTATGAAGCTCTCAGGGACCTTTGATATTTACTGGATATGGGTGTTTTATTTGAGTCTAAGATCTCATGGAGAACCACAGAATTATGAAACAGAGGGGTCCATAGAGATCATTTGTGATAATGCCCTCATTTTTACAGTGAAAATCCCAGTAGACTCATAACATAGCTCAGGCTTGCAACTCCTTAGTGTCTACTGTCTACTCCAAATTTAAAAATTGAATGTGTAAGTCAATCAATTAATCAATACACACTTGGTAAGTATCTTCTAAGTGCCAGGCACTGGGCTAAATGTTGAAGAAAGAAAGAGAAAGAAAGAAAGAAAGAAAGAAAGAAAGAAAGAAAGAAAGAAAGAAAGAAAGAAAGAAAGAAAGAAAGAAAGAAAGAAAGAAAGAAAGAAAGAAAGAAAGAAAGAAAGAAAGAAAGAAAGAAAGAAAGAAAGAAAGAAAGAAAGAAAGAAAGAAAGAAAGAAAGAAAGAAAGAAAGAAAGAGAAAGGAAGACAGAGAATTCCTGCCCTTAAGTAATTTACATCTTATTTTTGTTCTTTCATTTTCTTCTCTCTCTCTCTCTCTCTCTCTCTCTCTCTCTCTCTCTCTCTCTCTCTCTCTCTCTCTCTCTCTCTCTCTCTCTCTCTCGCTCTCTCTCGCTCTCTCGCTCTCTTTCTCTCTCAAACTATGTGTTGATTCTGAGGCAGAAGAGCAGTAAGGACTAAGCAATGGGGTTTAAATGACTTGATAAGTTGATAAGTGTCATCCAACTAGGAAGTATATGAGGTCAGATTTGGACCCACAGTTTCGAATCTCCAGGTCTGACTCTCTAGCCGTTGATCCACCCACCTGCTCCATCTTCCTTCATTTTCAGAGAGGACCAGTGATATCATAGGTGATGTCTTGCCTTGCATGTAAATTAGATTTAAGTGAAATAAAGCTACACAGAGCCACATTCTCTCTTCAAGTTATCAAATCCCAGTGGCAAGACAAAAATCAGGACAACTGGTGATGATTCAGGATGCAATGTATGATCTTGGTGTCTTTGAAGTCTCACCAAGCTCTAGGCAGCTAAAAAGGTAATCTGCTTCAGCTGCCTTAGTGGCAATAAGAAAAAAATTGTTTTCATATGCTCATTCGACCAGGGGAGTCATCACATGCTTGGTACAGACATCCCCTTTTTCTCACAAAAAGATTTGGAGCCTATTGGTGACCCTCAACCTGGCTTAGCCTGTCTGCTGAAATAGTTTTACCAAAGTGTACCCTTAGCAGATAGAATGCTGAAATAATTTATAGATGCGATTATAGAACCACTTTCAAAAATCTTTGTGAAATCATGGAAAATAGCAAAAAAAAATCCATTTATGGGCAAATGCTGCTGAAGAAATAAACTCATTTAAAGTACTCTTTTCCTATCTTTTTAACTTTGTTGACTTGTATTCTTAATGGTTGCTCTTTTCTTTTTATGATAAAGATCATTCTCCTTAAAAAAAAAAGTAAAATAGAGATTAAGAAGTCCTGCTTTTGCTCTTACATCTATTAACATTGCAATATCTTTCACAAGGGCTGTTTAGTTTTAGGTGCCACATGATAAGAAGAGCCATTAACTAAGAGGAATGTATTTCAAAGAAATGATGGAAATTCTGTCATGGGATATTTTTCTAGCCTTAGTCTAACTCAGTCCAGTCCATTGTTTTGATATTGGAACAAAATGATACACTTTTTAGGCCATTCAACAGTTAAAGAAAGGAAATTTACTTAGCTGTAACAGAAGAATACTCAATAAGAATAGTCCTGGAGGACACTTTGAATTGATGTAAGTAGCTGAGCAAAGCTCATTTACTCATCATGAGCCCTCAGCTAAGCATCAAAGAGCACCTGAAACTCCTCTGGGCTGCTCTGTACTCAGGTGATCAGCAGGGGAGATTTGGGTGAAAGGTGGACACCAAAGGTGGATGAATAGTCCTGAAAAAGACTTGATAATTCACACACCAGAGGAGCTGACCTTCCCTGAACACTCCGTATGCTACACATTCTATCAGTGGAAGCATGTAAGCAAAATATCAAAGCATTTATGAAATATGTACAAAGCAAATACAAGTTCCTTTCAATGGGGGAGTGAAGCAGACAAAGATCTATAGTTACTCCTAGGGAGAAGGAATCAGGAAGTCTTTAACAGGCTTGAGCTTAATATAGCATATGGTATATGGGGAGATACTTGAGCTCAATATAGCATATGGTATGTGAAGAGATGACTCCACAATGGAATGTACCCTGTCCAGCAGTAACACTAATGGCACATCTGCTTCTGTCAGATAAGGCTTGCTTGCTTCTACCAAACCCAGTAAGGAAACGTATGTATGAAAATGTTTGAGTTCACCTGTTTTCTGCCTGTCCGAACTCCTATAAAAGCTGCATGAAATTTCTGTTCAGGATGACTCTCATTAGGAGGGCGCCCTGGCCAGTAATAAATAAATAAATAAATGAAGATTCTGCTAATTCAAACTTCTGAGTTTGTTGTTAAATGATGGGCTCCACTCAGGAGGAGATAGGTGTAGGTCAAGAAAAAACTAATGTAGCCTCTAGTGTAGAATAAATGGCCCTGACTTCTTAGAGGAGTGTGGAAAAGGAAGGATCAAAAGGTGATGTAGTTGGAGCAGAGCCTGAGAAATACTACTGACCTCTAGAGAAGCTGCAGATAAAACCAGCAGCAAGTCACAGCAGTAGCTGGGTATGGGAGAGAAAGAAGTTGGAGCCAAGGTAAGAGGTAATCCCAACCAGGGATAACTGGAATGCTGCCTAGAAGCTTGCAGGGAGTGAAGGAGAGAACAGAGTATGATTGGTGGTTTTTGCCATAATCATTAGGAAACCTGATTGCTATGGAATTAAGAAAAGTCAAGAAGCTAGAGCAAGTTACATCTAGGTAAACCATCAGTCACAGGATTGAAACGGGAAAGCAAAGAAGAAACCTAAGGTAACTCAATCCCTATTTGAGTTGAGAATCTTTTTTTAACCTTAAACACATCTCCAAGATGTATACTTTGAAAGCTTAATTGGAAAAATTATTTGATGTCATGATATTTTAGTGTTATAAAGGAAACTCAATCACCCACACCTGAAAAGAAATCTCTCCTGCAACATAACTGACTAGTAGTCATCCAGAAACCTCCGCCTCTTAAGACAAACCATTGCAAATATCTCTTAACCAGTTTCCTTTTCTGTGCTCAGCTCATCCATCTTTCTCCAAAAAGCCTACCCCAACTACACTGAACTCTGAATTCTTAAAATTCATGTAGCACCTATGGACGATGATGATCTTACAATCTAATTCTTTTATCCAACTATTAAAAATAATGGTTTTATCCAACTGTTCAATAGTCTGCAGAATACACCGTCTTGCATTATCTATTCTTTTAAAAATAAGTCTTGCTTTTCCCATTGGACTTCAACTCTCAGAAGTTAGAGACTGTATTTTATTCTTATCTCTTGTGGGTCAGGGAGTGCCCTCTCACAAAGGGTCCTGTTTTGGACTCACCCTTTCACCAAAAGAGCATGAGAATGTCACTCTAATGCATTATGATCATTACTCATAAGAGATCACTAGGGGGAGAAATCTCTAAAGCAATGCTTTGGTGTGGATCACGTGTAGGATCTTCATAAAATGTGAACTTCTAGAAAAGGTACTCAATATACAAAATGACTGTAAGATATAGGACTTAATTCTTTAATTCTTCTACCAAAAAAGAAATTCTTAAAACAGAGAATATTCAAAAATACATTAAAAGGGGAAGGGGAGGGAAACTAGGTGGTTCAGTGGCTTGAGAGCCAGGCCTAGAGATAGGATGGTCCTATGTTCAAATATGACCTCAGACATAAGCTGCGTGACCCTGGGGAAATCATTTAACCACTACTGTACTGACTAGCCCTTATTGTTCTCCTACCTTAGAACCAATATATAATATTGGGAGTTTTTTTAATACATTAAAATACTTAAAACATAAAACCTCAACACATCAGCATCATTATAGATAAAGGTAAAGGCACTATATGAGACTGTTAAACAGGTATTTCATTTTCACTTTGGTCCTCCACTAAGTAACTCCCAAAGTCTAGATGTTCTAACCAGCCCGGCAAAGCTCTTTAAACTACTTAGACAACTTAGTTTCATCTGAGAAATACTATAGTTACAGGAATCACTTCCTGCTTGTCAATTACTTATAAGCCATGTGATTAAGGGCAAGTCATTAAATTCCTCAAAGGGCTAGTTTCTTCATCTGTAAGCTAGCAATAAATAATACCTATATTACTTATTTCACAGAGTTATTTTCAGGATAGCACTTTGAAAATCTTGAAGTGCTATATAGATATATATTGTTATTGTGATTTTTATTTTGTTGCCTTTTTCCCAAAAGAGTTCATATAAAAAATCTTAGAACAAAGCACTATTTGTGTGTGTGTGTTTGCTATTCTGCAGACTATTGAGCAGTTGGATAAAACCATTGCATTTAATAGTTGGATAAAAGAATTAGATTTTAAGATCATCTTCTATAGGCACACTGAAAGCTCTTTCCTCTCCCAGGGGGAATGAGACCTTCCTTTAAAACCTAGTCTGGCAGAAATGACAGCCTTCAGATTGAAAATAAAAGTAAGTTTATCCATGTTCACTCCTAGAAGCCTATCATCCATACCTGCTCATAATTTATTTCTAGAAGTAGCCTGAATCCAGGATGCCTATGTAAGGCTAGTACAGACAAGTAACATTTTCCTGTCCTAATAACTCCAAGCTTCCCTATTAAATCCTAGTGGCCAACTTTCATTTCCCAAGAGTGGGGAAAAAAAAACAACCCTTCTCTCCCTAACCCTATTTATATGCTTTAAATAATATACACCTACAGGTTAGCATTTCTGCTGGCTGTTGTTGTTCAGTCATGCATGCCTAATTCTTCATGGTCCCATTTGGGGTTTTCTTGTCAAAATTCTTAGACTTGTTTGCTATTTCCTTCTCTAGCATATTTTACAGAATAGGAAACAGAGGCAAACAGAGTTAAGTGATTTGCCCAGTATCATACAGCTAGTAAGGATCTGAAGCTGGATTTGAATTCGGATATTCCTGATTCCAGACCAGGTACTCTATTTACTGTACCACCCAGCTTCCCAGGTCTGCTGGCTACCCCTGCTTTATAATAAGCAAAGGAACCTAAATGTAAGGTAGCATATATAGAACAGAAAATAGCACACCTGAGTAATGATGATAGGGCCAAGAGGTTTTGATAGAAAATAGAAAAGGTCCACAGATCATTCTGGTGCATTAGGCTAGCTCTCACCTTTTTGGAACTGTGGATTGAATCCCTAACAGTTCCTTTCAAAGTCCTGCTGTATTTTAGCACAGTTAGAGCTTCTGATGGGGTTTATCAGTTGTTTATCTCTCTGCATTTCACTCATTCCCATGTCAGCAATCTAGTTCCTTCATCTTGATGGCTCAGCTCTCAAGACTTCTCTTTTGCTTGGGAGTAAAGGTGATTCCTTTCTCCAACTCTCTCTACCCCAAAGAAAGCTTACATATAAAACAGGGAAAATTTTACCTTTACCTTCTCACATCATTGCTGTTGAAAGGAACAAAAGGGATATAATGTATATAAAGCATTTTAAAACCTTAAAGCTCTAATTACATGTAAGCTAGTTTATTATTACTATTGTTATTAGAGAATAATTTTTATCTCATAGAATTCAAATAGAAACAACCCTGGCCAAATTCATTATCTTGTCATTTTTATATTTGATATTCTATAAAAGTTTGTACAAGTATATGAAATTACTACCTTTGTGATTGAATCAAAAGGTATTACAGTATGGACTTGCCTACTGATCACTGAAAGGACCCAGTACAATTCCAGTAGCAGGTCACTGGAATGATTTGAGCATCATACTTTTTCTCATGTAATATAGTTTCTTTTGCTAGATATTATTATTATTCTACTTCTGGCATAAGCTATTATGTGATGTAACCTCTGATTTTAAGGTTTAACTTTTTTAATCTGTGAAATGAGAATACCAGCCTACTCTATCACACTTTATTCACTCAACAAGTTTTTATTTTGCCTTAATTACATGCAAGGCATGATAATAGCTGTCACAAGATATGGGGAAGAATAAGACAAAGTCCCTGCCTACTGAGAGTTTATAATCTAGTTGAACAGATCAAACTTATATGAACAACAAAAATGGAAATTTGGGTCAGTAGTAAGTCTGGCATAAGTAGCACAACTAATAAATGCTAAAGTAAGAGGATACAGAGGTCACCGATGATAAAGATGATGAAAAGTTTAATGGAAAAAGAACTGTTTTGAGCTGAGCCTTAAATAATGGGAAGGTACCATTTTGGGGGATAGTCCAAGGAGCCTTCAGGGCAGAGCAAGGAGAATGCACAGCGCCTGCTCAAGAGATATGAGTAGGCTAGTATTATTGTTCCTCTTTCATTTCAAAGAGAACCAATCACATCACAAGATGAATAGGTTAGTAGGACTGAAGCGGAGGGTTAATGAAAGTGATATGACTGGAAAGGTAAGTACGAGTCAAATTGTGACGAGATTTTAATGTGACGCTAAGGAATTTGAACTTCATCCCTTAGAAGAGCTCTTGAGCATCTTTGAGTAATACTCTATTTGGGGAAGATAAATCCTGGCAGTATATAGGCTAGTTAGAGGGATCCAAAGAGAAAAATGTTGGCAACAGGGAGACCAGTTAGAAGACAAGCCATAATCCAGGCATCTGAAGTAGAGTGGTAGTATTGAATGTGGATGGATAGGCAAGGAGGGATGTGAAGGTACTTTGAAAAATGTAAAGCACTTTGCAAAATTGCTGCAAAATGCGATGACGATGATGATAGTGCAAGAGGTAGCAGGTTATGTCCCAAGCTCCTATACTTCACAGCAGAGCATAACCCTAAATCATTTTAATGTAAGGAAACATAATCTACACATTGATGATTTATTTAATCAGCGCTGGAGGGCATGCGAAGTTTGCTCTCAGCGATGACAAATAACAATAGGTATTTCTTTGCTCCTACTCTTTTTTCCTCTTATCTTAAAATAAACTCAGATAGGCTAGCCACAGCTGCTCCCTTACAAAGAGCTGGCGTCTGTGACTTCAAAGGGAAGCAGCTGAGAGGAAGAAAACATGCTAAATTGCAAGATCTGAGATTTCATCAGCTGTGAGAATGATTTAAGGAAAAAAAAAACATTTCTTACACTAAATTGTTTACATTCTCATTTGGAAGCACCCCAAGTCTGCTGCTTTCTCACAAGGCAAATGCAAAGGCAAAGGCTGGGGGATGACAAGCATCTGCCTCCTCCATCCCCAAGCTTCCCTTTCCTGATGCTGCAGGTACAGTTGCCTTTGCTATGTCTACTAAAGACAACGTGAAGTAAAAAAGAAGCATAAAATAATTTGTGGAGAAACCTGAGGATTTAGATGCTTTCCGGTCACATGCCCCATATAGGTAGTCACTCTGGGTTGCTTGCCTAAGGTCAGCGGGGAGTAAATTCTCCTGCTAGCCTTCCTCTCTGGATACAGAATAATCCGAGGCTGCAGACATCAATAAATTCCAGAGACACAGCTCTATGGAAGATGTAAGCTTTAATGTTATCTGATATTTGGCTTGTACAAACCCAAGCAAATTGCAGAAACTCTAATCCTGGGCCCTGAATCAGGGCTGCAGATCTAATCAGGACGAGCTCTTCAGTCAGTCGGCCTGTGTTCTTTGAGTTACAGTGGGAAGGATGAGTTACAATTGAGGATTCGCTGCTCTTTTTCTGGCGTATCCTGATCCTTGAAGGCTGCAGTAGCTGACTGTAACAGAGAAGACACATCTAATTATCCAGCTTCTCCACAACGCAGTTGAACAACCTTTATGTTATCCCTTAAAATATCCCAGGGTTCTATGATGTTAACCTCAAATCCAAAGTGTTAGAGAAAGCTTTGAAATATGAGTCAATTCCTTTCCGAAGTTGGCATAGTTAGGCTCTAGAGGGAAAAGCCCTGGCAGAAGCATAGACTCATTCCATTCTTGCAGAAAGGAAACCCAAAGGGACAACAGCCTTTGCAGTACAGGGGCAGAATCTTTTTGAGGGCTCCCTCGAGCAGGGTTTTTAAACCACTTTTGTGTCATGGACACCAGATTTCATATTGGGCACTCTATCTACTATGCCACCTAGCTGCCCCTAGCCCTGATATTCTTCTATGATAAAGGGCATTAGTAGGTAGTAAGCTGAGAGTTTGGTAATGAATTCTTACATGAGGATATAAGGTCCCAGGATATCATCTAGCTCAGTGACTTACATGAAGTAGTCCCTTAATAAATACTTATGGAATACTTATCTCAGAATCATGTTGTTAAAGGCATAAATAAAATAGATGGAAGGCAAAAGAAACCAATTATGCCATTATAGTTTTATTTTATTTTATTTTTTATTTTCTCAGTTATATGTAGAAGCAATTTTTGACAATTTTTTTGACATTTTAATATTCACATTTTCTCCCTCCCCATCCTCCCCCACTTCCCCAAGGTAGTGAAGAGTCTCTTATAGGTTATATCCATACTTTCATGTAGTACATATTTCTGTATTTTTCAGGCATTTTAGAAGTCACATATGACACATACCATAGAAATCTCATGAAGGAAATATAGTGGAAGATGACATGCTTTGATCTGTGGTTCCTTCATTGACTAGGGATAGCATTTTCATCATGAGTCCCTTGTTATCTTGGAGACTTACTTTGATGATAATAGTTTATTTAGTCTTCCACAGTTTATCATCATATAATATTTCTGTTACTGTATACAGTGCTCTCCTGGTTCTGCTTACTTCATTTTGTATTAGTTCCGATAAGTCTTTCCAGATTTTTCTGAACTCATCCTCTTCATTATTCTTTAAGAGACAATAGTATTCCATTACAACTGTATTACTACAACTTGTTCCCCTAGTCTGCAAATGATGGACAACTTCCAATTCTTTGCCACTACAAAAAAGAATTGCTAAAAATATTTTTCATATGGGCAGGTCCTTTTCCCTTATCTCAAAATATAGTTTTGAAAAAAAAATTTAGAGAAAGTCATGGACCCTAGATTATTAATCCTAGGTCTAGGCTCATGCCTTCTAAAATCCATCCAGTAAGCATTTATCATGTACGTGACTGCTGTGACCCAGCACTATACATGGTATCTTGGGAAATACCAGAAGGTCATCACCCTATAATGAAGTGATTGCTGATTGATTGACTTACCTTAAATTTATTTGTTATTACCAAAAGAGATGCCTGGGCCACTATACGTAGTTCAGAGGTAGGAATTAAATGCAGGTCCTCCTTAATCTCTGTTTAATGTCTAACCAAGGAAACCCTATTTCTCTTTCTTTCTTCCTTTCTTTCTTTTTTCCTTCCTTTCTTTCTTCCCCCCCCCCCCCCCATTTTCTTTCAACTTAAAGACAAAAGGGCAAGGACTAGGCAAATGGGATTAAGTGAAATTTCCAGGGTCACACAGCTAGGAAGTACCAAAGGGCAGATTTGAACCCAGATTTCATATTAGGCGCTCTATCTACTGTGCCACCTAGTTGCCCCTAGCCCTGATATTCCTCTATGATAAAGGGCATTAGTAGGTAGTAAGCTGAGAGTTTGATAATGAATTCTTATGTGAACATGATTGGCTGCAGAGGATATATGGTCCCAGGATATCATCTAGCTTAGTGACTTACATGAAGTAGTCTTAATAAATACGTATGGAATATGGATTGACTCTACCTACAAAAGGCACTTAATATTTCTACTATCATGAGAGCTCTATGAGGCCAACTAGAAGTTCCTCTATGGAAGCTCCTAAATAATGTAGTAAAATGAAGACTGAATTTCAAGTCAGATGACCTGAATTCAAATCTTGACTCTGCTATTAACCATCTGTGTAACTTTAGGAAAATCAGCAATCCTCTCTGGGCCTCAGTTTCTCCATCTGTAACATAATAGGATGTACCCAACATCTTTAAGTTCCCTGCCAGCTCTGAATCTCTGATTCCATGAAGTAGGATTGGGATTAGAAGGTGATATACAGAGAGTATATATGAAGGATCTTATGCCATGGGAAAAGGGAGATAAACACAGATGTGTGGGACAAAAAGTAGAAACAGGAAATGTGAAAGAAAGCTGTCAAAAAAACAAATCGGGGAAGAAGAAACAGCCAATATTTTGGTCACTAAAGCAGTGAATTAATATCAATCTATTCCCTAGAGTAAGGATCATGTGGCTACTTTATAGGAGTGTTTTTGTCCCTGTGAAGAATACAGAATATGTCTTTTCTCTCCAATTAGAGTGTAAACTCATTGAGGGCAGGAAACATGTGCTGTCCTATTCTGTATTCCACCACAGCACCTAGCACTCTGTCATTAAAAGGTAAGTAACACTTAATATTTCCTTAATGTTTCCTGAATAACATTACCTATGAAAAAAATAGTATAAAGACAATTTACAGAAGCCCTACTAAGTAGGCAAGTAAAGCATTCTTTGGACATTTAAAATATATTAAAATGGGAAGCATCCTTAAAATGCTAAGGAAAAATCAGCAAAGCCTGAGACTTGTACAACTAGTCTTGTTCAAAGTAAACCCAAGTAGACTAAATTTCTAATTAATATTTCTTTAATAATAGAAGTTATTTGGGGGCAGCTGGGTAGCTCAGTGGATTGAGAGCCAGGCCTAGAGACAGGAGGTCCTAAGTTCAAATCTGACCTCAGACACTTCCCAGCTGTGTGACCCTGGGCAAGTCACGACCCCCATTGCCTAGCCCTTACCACTCTTCTGCCTTGGAGCCAATACACAGTATTGACTCCAAGACGGAAGGTAAGGGTTTAAAAAAAAAATAGAAGGTATTCAAAGTGCTTTGCACATATTATCTCACTTAAGTACTCCATTTTATAGGTAAAGAAAAAAACAGACTAAGAAAAGACATGATTAGTCCATCATTGCCTCCATTTTATCGGTGAAAAAACTGAGGCTAAGAGAAGGCAAATGACTTGCCCATTATTGTCTTGATTTTAGAAGTGAAAAAATTGAGGCTAAGAGAAAACAGATGACTAACCCATTGTTGTCTCCATTTTATAGGTGAAATAACTGAGGCTAAGAGAAGACAGATGACTAGCCCATCATTGTCTCCATTTTATAGGTGAAAAAACTGAGGCTAAGACTAGTGACTTGCCCATGGTCACAGAACTAGTAAATATCAAAGGCAAATGTCAAACTCCAATAAGACCACAGGTCCAATGTTCTAGTCAATAGTGGAGGTGGTTTCTGTTTTTCTCATTCTCACTTATCAAAGCAATTATGGTGAAAGAATTCTTTCCTTTTTTTTCTCTAGCCTTCTTCTTCTTCCTGACTGAGAACATGATGTCATTATACTCCAAGCCTGAACCCTGGATCTTTTCGAAGAGAAACACTAAAATCCTTTCCAAGACATGACCTTAGTAGAAATAGTGAATGTCATTTAAATAGTCCGCTAAGTGTTGAATAAAGAAACCTAACTCCACATTAAGACTAATTAAAGTGTTTTCGGAATCCCAGAGGAAATGCTTTCAGAGCTTATTCATATGTCCTACCCCCACCAAGTAGAAATATGGTGAGAATTATGATAACCTTTAAGTTAAAAAGTTCTGTTTAAGAGATGAGCCATTTAAATTGGTTTTGCTACAATTCCCCATTTTAGGAAACATGCCTGTTTCTGTCACATGAGCTCGGGCATCACATAGAACATCTTCTTTTCTCCCCACTCTCAGAAACACATAATGAACCTTTAGGTATGTTATTTCTTCCCTTTCAGTTATTTATTTCTTCCCTTTCAGTTATTTATTTCCCCCAGGGAATCATTTGTTAAACTGGACTTTACTGGCTTTATCTCATTTTCAAGTGGAAAAACAAATTTAGTGAGGACTATGTAATTAGAGTGACTAAGCTTAGCTCTAGTAGACAGTTGAGAAAATTCAACTGTTTTCATCCTTTGAAAAAGTAGAGGGGAGGGGGCCAAGGGTGTGAAATATTTAATATGTTAGCTCAACTGCCTTTTTTCTCCCTTTAAGATTTTCATTATAAAAGATGGCTCAGTGGTTAGAAGAAGTATAAGGGATATATTCCAAAGGGCAGGTAATATCAGAACAAAAGATATCAATAAAAATGAGATTTAAAGTTTTTGCCATAGCTAAGAATTATTTTTTTTAATGCAGTGAATAAAAGCTTAAGGAAGAAAGCCCTAAGAACAGACATTCAAGACATGAATGAAGAGTCTTCTGAAACTGAGAAAAAGGATCATTTTTGAGGGGAAGAGTAGTTTAAGGTATTTGAAGTATTCTGTGCTGCCATACTAAAATAGTCTTCCTTCTATAGCTCACAGAAACTAGGGAAATTTGTATTAACTGATCACAGGATGCAGAGCTGGGGCTGGAAGGTGTCACTCAGCTGGATTTTGAGATCACTGAGCTGAACTCCTCATTTTACAGACAAGAAGACGGAGGTCCAGAGTTTTGCTCAGTCACAGAGGCAGTATGTGGCAAAATAAGGATTCTCTGACTCCAAATTGAGGTCTCCTTTCACTATATTCCTCTCCAGTGAAACCTGAGTTGGGTCTTATTACAGTAAGGCTAAGCAGTAAGTCAGTTCTAATACAATCAAATTTGTAAGTTTCCCAAGAGATAAGAGGCTATTCCTCCCGCTATTACTATTGTCTCAAGAGACAAGAAATATGACAATTAAAATGTACTTGGACTTCCAAAGGGCTGAGATTTCAAAAGATCGCCCAGCACCCCACAGCCTTCTTTTAATTGTGTCCTGATCATCTCTTGGCTCACTCTGCAACTGATGGTTTTCCATCCCCTCCTCCCACCATCCCCACCAACCTTTTTTCTTTCAAAAGAGGCCACGAAAGACATTTGTAAATGCTTCAAAGAGAGAAGACTCTATAGCCAACACATGACGCAATTATGGAATTCAAAAGGTCCTGGGAAGTGGCGAAAACCACAGATTTAAAGGGGAATTTCTCATGAGGTGAAGTCTTAGAGGCATGTGGTGAAATCTTGTGATGTGAACTCTTCAAAAGAGTAAAGTATTCACTCTCCCCCTGGCAGGGTGAGCTGAGCTGCCAGAAACCTAGAGAGAGTGAAAGAAAGAGAGAAAGAGAAAGAGAAAAAATGTTCTTTGTAACAAAGTAACTGTTTGATAGATTACCAGATAATGGGCCCAATTCTGTTGTCCTTCTAGCTGGAGGGGAAAATTCTAATACCATTAATAGAATTTTGGCTTGAGGATGTACTATAAAAATAAGGATGAGAACAAAAACCAAACTTTTTTTTAAATTGAAGTATATTCACATAAATTTTACTCTTCCTTTCTGGCTTTAGAAATTGCATTTTTTTTTCCTGTGGAGGTAGGGTTGAGAGGTTAAAGAGATATCAACTGTGTAGCTAAGCTGAAAAGCTTTTACATTAATACTGTTCATAAATTTTAATGTATCAAATGAGGACAAATTAAGGTTATCCAAAAAAAAAAAATAATGGAAGTAATTTTCATTTCCAGAATCATTTTGTTATAAAGACAACCTGAGAGAAGAGTGATGTCTACCCACTAAGACTGCATATATGTACAGATGGCCTTCTTTTTGAACGTCTGGCTCTGAGGGAACAAGCAGTATGTAATTATGGCCCTGTCCAGCAATTCCAAAATATTACTGCCCCGACATATAAAGCAATTCCTATTTTACCTCAAGTGTTCATCTCCAGATTCAAATGCATACGTTAAGTCTTCATTTACAGACAGTCCCACCTGACTGACCAGGAAATAAATCTGAACAGAGTATGGACAAAAATTACAATAAGTCTTCTGCATCACTTCAGGCCATATTCATCAAGTGAGAGCTTACAAGTATTGCATACTTGGGGGGAAATATTAGGTTTCCCATCTGGACTGAGAGATTGTGAATTTCAGTCTGACGTTCAATAATAGGCTAAAACTTCTCTTGCTCTCTTGACTCTTCATAGGAGGCTGGTATGTTTTGTTTTGGTTTTCTTTTCATGGTTTTTCTTCCCATTCATATTAAGATTATCTGCTACTCACCAATGCCCCAAAACAAAGACTAAGTAGTCTATCCATTGTCTTCAAAATTCTAAACACAATTAGATATTAAAATTTGAGACATTAAGAATTTTATTTTTCTTAAATTGATGAGGCAATATGGTACAGTGAAAGATATTCTATAACTGAAGTCAAACTTGGGTTCATATCCTAATTCTATTCTTTTTCCCACCTGTGTGGCATTGGGAAAGTCCTATATCCTCTCTCTGGACTTCAGTACATTATCTATAAAATGAAAGTATTGAATAGATCAACTCTCAAGTCCCTTTTAGCTGTATCTATGATCCTATAATTAGAAAAATGTATGAAGGACAGCTACATAGGACAGTGGCTGGAAGGCCAGGCCTAAAGTCAGAAGGACCAGGGTTCAAATTTGGCTTTTAGACACTTCTAACTGTATGAGGCAAGTTATTTAACTCCAATCACCTACTTGTGTCTTGGGATCAATATTAAGACAGAAAGTTAAAAAAAAATTTAAGCATATATGAAATTATTAAACCTACCCTTCCAGGATCTGAGTATTAGCCTTTGACAATGCTTGTGCCTTAGAATTGATATTAAGACAGAAAGTAATTTTTAAGTATATGTGAAATTATTAAACCTACCCTTCCAGGATCTGAATATTAGCCCTTGACAACTTTTGTGCCTTTGAATTGATATTAAAACAGAAAGTAAAAGTTTTTTTAAGTATATATGAAATTATTAAACTTGTCCTTCTAGGATCTGAATATTAGCCCTTGACAACTCTTGGGTCTTAGTATTGATATTAAGCCAGAAAGCAAAGATTGTTGTTCTTTTTTTAAGTACATGTGAAAATTTTAAACCTGACTTTCTAGGATCTGAATACAGTACAGGAAAAGAATGCCTTGTCTATACAAATTGAAGTTAGATGATCAAAAAGATATTTTCCCCCCAGAGAACAAACATACTCAGCACTGAAAGGAAATATTCATTCTAAGACCCTCAAGGTTCCCTGGTTCTCAACTATTAATTCAGAGAAAATCATTATGAGGAAGTGAGAAAATAGGTTTAATTTGTGATGGTGTATTCCCTAATCTCTCTCCTAAGACTACCCAGAAGATGCTATTAGGTCCAATAATGATCTTGGTACACCCACAGGTGGCATCATCATCAAACACTCTGTACAGCATCCATTTGCAAAAGTTATACTGGAAAAAAAAAACACATAAAGACATCAGCTCTCTTCCTTCTGGCAATTTATAATTCATAACAATAGATAAGAACCATATTAACTGAGGGCACTATGCATGAAGCATAGCACTTTAGCTTTGGAATGGACCTGAGAGTAAATCTAGTCCAACTCTCTTATTTAACATATGAGAAAACAAGGGCACTTTGTATTTCATTGTGGAAAAAAAAATGTGCCCATTGACCAGGAACTCCCTCTTCTACCTTTTTCTACATCTTACAAACCTTTAACATCATTGCCCCATCATCTTTTCTGTTACCCAATTTCTGATAGAGCTATGGCCCTTTTCTTGCAAAAGCCTATATTCCTGTCTACATCTTCCAACAAATTTCCTCAAACAGATTACTCTCATCATTATCCCCACTCTATAATTCTCAGTTTAACCTTGGCTACTGACTCCTTCTCTACTGCCTACAAAGAAGCTCATGTCTCCTTCATCCTGGAAAAAGCATCCTCTTCATCTACCATCTCTAGAGGTTGTCATCCTTTAGCTTGAAAAAGTTGTCTTCTCTGCTAGTAGCCTCTGCTAGCTCTTTTTTATACTCTTTTTTTCATACTCTTCTAAAATATCTGAAATCTGAGTTCTGCTTTCATTATTCAACTAAAACTCTCCTGTCCAATGTCTCCAGTGATTTCCTAACTGCCGAAATGAATCTTTCTCAATCTTTCTCATTCTTGATCTCTCTACAGATTTGACACTATTGACCACCTTCTTCTAAACATTATCTCCAGGATAGACTTTCATGACACTGCATTCTCTTGCTCCTTTCCTGTGCCTAAGAAGCAACACGGCATAGTAACTAGAGTACTGAAGCCAGAGTCAAGAAGACCAGAATTCAAATCTTGCCTTAGAAATTTATTTGCTGTGAGTCTCTGGTAAGCCTCTTAATTTCTCTAGACTTCAGTTTTCTTGTCTACATAGCAAAAGTGTTGGACTAGATGGTGGCTTCTGATGTGCCTTCCAGTTCTTTTTTTTCCTAAACCCTTACTTTCCATTTTAGAATTGATACTGTGCATTGGTTCCAAGGTGGAAGAGTGGTTAGAGTTAAGCAATGGGGGTTAAGTGACTTGCCCAGGATCACATAGCCAGGAAGTGTCTGAGGTAAAATTTGAACCCAGCACCTCCCATCTCTAATCCTGGCTTTCAGTCCATTGAGCTGCCTATCTGCCCCCTGTGCATTCCATTTCCAAATCTATGCTCCAGCCACCACTTCATTTCATTAAGGCTACTAGGGTATTTCTACATGGAAATATTTTTCTTTTAATTTAGGGTTATATAAATATACATGTGTATACATTTGTATGTATACATATATGTATGCATGCCTATATGCATGCCTATATGATGCATGTCATAGGTATACTTTATATATATAATCAAAAACATGTGAACATTATAAGTATAACAAATGATATATGTACAATTTTTAAAAATGAAAGGATAGATGTGTGATCATAGAATGCAACCATAATTTCAGTTTACTCCCCGATTAAAAACTATATATATTATACTTCCTTCCATACATGACATTTAGTTATCTCTAGGGAAGCCCTTATAACCCTTAGGAAGTAAATAAACATTATTGTTCCATTTTCAAAATTGGGGAAACTAAGACAAAGAGAGAGTAAGTGATGCAGGGTTCAATATTACCACTAGTACTCTAATGAACAATCTTTGAAATAATCGATAAACCACATCCTCAATGAAATGCACACATACAGACACACATATACACAGAAGAAGCATATGATATTCTCTATATTTATGCACCAAAAAGAGCACCTTGCATGGAATACCAAATCTAATCAAGAAGTTGTAAAATTCTAAATAAGCCCAAGTGTTCAACTGATAACACTAAAATGTCAGAAGAATGAACCAAAGGCTTCCAGCAAGTTGGGTGGACCCCCTTGAGACAGATTTATGGGATGACAAGGGCAAGAGTCACACAAGATGGGCACGCATCAATAAGTTACAATCTGCATATTAGTAGGAAATATATTGGTGAGATCAAAGATCCACTGGCACATGGGAGAGGTTCCATTCCAAATCCCTAAATATCTCTCTGTATTCCAAAACAACACCCAATAACAAAGCCCTGAAAAAATCTGCACACTGCTATCCCCACAGATTTTGAGGTGGTGAAAAGAATTCTAGATCTGGAGTCAAAAAGTTCAAATCATGCCTCTGACACACACTCATTGTATGAAATTTGGGCAAATGATGTAGCCTCTCTCAGACCACGAAATGTCAATAATAACAGCACCTACCTCCCAGAATTATTGTGAAAATCAAATGAGAAAATAATAATCAACATAATGCTTACTATATGCCAGACACTATGCTAAGTGCTTTATCATCATTATCTCTTTTGATATTGTAGGATTAAAATTAATATACAATAACTCCAAGTATTATAATATTTTATAAGATTTATTAATGATTACTTGAAGTAAAAAGAAAAAAAAAGACAAAAGAAAAGCCTGAATAAAGTCAGCTTTCCTAGCCAAGCACATGGAAGAAGAGAGAGATGGTGGGGTTCACAGAAGCTTTTAACAACAAAACATCAGGATGTACATGAGGATGCAGAGGAAAGGAATTCTGGGAAATACTAAAGGAATTCTGGGGAATATAGTGTTGGGGCACAAAACTCCATTCACACGCTCCCAGTTGTCTTGCAAGGTAGGTGCCCTTATTATTCTCATTTTACAGATGAGGAAAACAGGGCATGAAGTGACTTTCCCAGTGAATAAGTTTCTAAGGCCAGATTTGAACAAAGGTCTTTCTTTCATACTCTACCACAGTCCCTCGCTTCTAAATGATGGTGATGATGATGATGATGATGATAACAATGACAATAGAGCATGGGGAGATAGTCATCATCATGACAAAATCCAACCAAGCCAGTATCCATGGAAGAATTGCACACCTGGTAACCTCATGAGTTTCAAGTAGCTGAAAACCACCAAAAGAAAATGCTTCTTGGAGGGTCAAGCAACCTGGACACATTAATAGCAAAGCCGAATTACAGAAACCTCGAGGCAAACTCTGAAGTGTTTAACTGCCTGTTCTGCTTGCTCAGGAACAGATGGCTGTAGTGGAAGGATTTCCTCATTTGCGTTTTTTGGCATCTGGGGCCCATGATTGACACCCAAGAAGACAGGTAAGTGATCCTGTATAGTACTGGGGATAATAATATCTCCACCTGTCACCACTCCCAAGGAATGCTTATTAACATCTATGACTCATTTTGATTTAATGTTTCAGATGCCAAGGTGGTAGGTCGGTGGTAAGCAGTTTTGGAGTTTTACTTTGTGTTTTAATTGCTATAGAACTGTGTCTAGATTTAAGTGGAAAGCAATTTGTTTTTCCTTAACTAGATTCATACAAGCTTTGTTTAAAAAAAATAAAGAAAGAAAGAAAAGAAATCACCAGCAGCAAAAACTCAAGAACAAAGCAAGACTTAGAAGAATAGGAACCTTATATTTCAGACATCTTTAAAAATTCAAAGACCTGCTACAAAGCTTTACTCTACCTATCTCAGGGATGTTCCCTAGTCTCATAAGTAGAAAAATAATTATATATAAGAACTCTGTTTTGTATTTCAAAAACCATAATTCAAACTTTTTTGTTTCTCATTCCCAGAAAAGTTGTCCATGCAACTCAAATATGATTTGTGGTCAGCAAATATTTATTGATTATCCATCACACATATTCCCAGGGAGAGCTGTGATAGTTTTTTATGATAAATGTACAAAATAGCCCCTGTCTACAAGATGCTTACATTGTGAGATCCGTAACTGGATAAAGAAAACAGACATGCATGAAACATTTTAATAAAGAACAATTAAATTGTTTGGTACTTAATGTAAGTGCAACAGGAAATCAGAGAAGGGAGTAAGCAAAAGAAGTAGCAGGAAATGTCCTAGACCCACTGTAATTGACAAGCCAGATGTAAATAAATGACTGAGATTCTATGGCATCCACCCCAGGCTGAAGCAAAGAAAAAAAAATGAATTTAATCTCTCTTTGCAGTCTTCTTTACATTTACATCACTGATCACTTCAAACATTTCCCTTCATTCTCTGAACTGGTTTCCTGTCTTTGATAGTATATTTTTAAAACCTCTTGACTGGCTTTGGATCTCCTTGCTAGGTATTTTTTTGTGGCCCACCTAGGTTTTTGTTTGCACAAGACCTTGTTTACTCATAACTTTGTGGCCTTTCTTTCTTCTTGCCTGAGCAATCATTTCATTTTAAGAAAGATGCCCTTTTCTCCATGATGGCATTTTTCACTCCACCAGTTAGTTGTGTGGGGCTTTGATCCCAGGCATGGGATCATCCAAGATTTCTCCGCATTGTGTACAATATGTAGTCTCTGTGATTCCTGTTGACTATTTCATTCCCATTCCCTCCCTTTTCTTATATTATTACTTTATATATTTTTCCCTACCTAAAAGCATGTCTTTTGTCTTTTTGAAAATTTGGAGACTCTCTAGTACCTCTCCTGCTAGTATGTCTACTTTAATCATGTAATCACTGTTATCTAATTGTTTACTCAAATATCTGTCCCATATTAATTTCTGTCCATAACTCTGAACTAGGTCTCTTATAATATGCCTTTCTTTGTGATTATGACAGTCAACAGTTTGAGCAATTAGTCATTTGTCTTTCACAAAGTGTCTATTTTCTAATGATCTCCATGATTTCTTTTTTCTTTTACTAGACCTGTAATTTTATCTCTGTAGGGAGTTTCAGACATGAAATGTCTATGCAAGTAAATCAAAATCTTTTCTGTTAAGTACACATTAAGAGAATTTTTATCTCCCATTTATAGATGAGAAACCTGAGGCTCAAGAGAGAGGTTAAGTGGTCTGTTGAGGGTCACACAGTTGGAGAGTTTCAAACAGTAGATTCAAACACCGTTCCATCATTCTGTTCACATGCTATACTCATCCCTTTTGATATACTTAAAGACAGCTATTCAATTAGCATTTATGTGCCAGGCACTATGCTGAGATGGGGATACAAAAGATGGCACAAAACAGACCTACTTCCTGAGGAGCTCAAAGTCTAATAGAGAAAACAACAGGCAAATATCTATATACAGAGAAAATAAATACTGGATAAATTACAAGAAGCCTCAAAAAGAAGGCACTAAAGTTAAGGGGGCTTTATGCAGAAGAGTTAACTTTAACTGAGATTCAGAGAAAGTCAGTGAAGCCAATAGGTGGAGATGAGGAGAGAAAACATTCCAGGCTTAGAGGAGAACTGATGAAAATGCTGAGTTGCACATAAAATTGTGGGAAGATGGTGGAGTAGGGTTTGAAGCTTTTTCAATTTCCTAAAACCCCCCACAAATAGCCAAAAATGACTCCATAAAACCAATAGTAAAAATGATAAAATTGGAGACTGAGGTGAAGCTGAATAGCTAAGGACATCAGGGAGAAAGATTTCTAACTTCCCTGGCCTCAGTCCCACCTCCATAGGATCTGGGGGGTGGGGGGGTGGGGGGACAAGAACAGAACAAACAGAGGGAATCCACAAAGCAATCCTGGAGGGCAGGATTTGCAACTCCACCTTGTTGCTGGATCTGGGGATCCTAGGAGACCCCAGACAGACCACCACTTGTGACTCAAAGAGTCGATATCTCTGAAGGTACCAGGCCCTGAGGGCATGACTTAAGCCACCTTGCTAAGAAATGAAGGATTTTGGAGGGCTGAAAAATGTGGACTGGATACCTGCTCTGTCTGGAGTTGCTGTGGTAGGAGAGGAGGAGTGAGGAAGGAGCACCTATGGGTGAGTGAGTTTGTTGAGGGTTTGGGACCCAATCAGCTGTGATTGTTCTCAGGAAAGTGGTTGTTGCCACAGGAGAAGGCAGGCTGACTGCTTGAGATTTTATAATCAGAACTACCCATGGGCTCAAGAATCTGAGATCAAGACAGGGGCTTTAGTGGAGGACCAGGAGTACATATTTAAAAACTGAAATAATTAAATAAGACCCAGGAAAAAAACAAACACACACAAAAATCCTAAAACCTGAAAAAACATATGTCAACGTAATAGGAAATTTGGGACTCCAGAAAAAAGCCTATAATTATGTCTATTGACCTGGCTGCTAAAATTTAAATAAATAAATAAAAATGAGCAAGTAAAGGAGAAAGAATCTAATTACTGATAGCTATTATGGGAGGAAGAAGAACTTGGTTCAAACTTAGAGGACAGTGAAGTAAAAATATCTACTTCAAAAATAGCAAAGAAATAAAATAAATGACCAGAAACTCAAAAGGGCTTTTGGGAGAGCTTTTACAAGACACTAAAAACCAAATGAGAGAGATTAAGGAAAAATTAGGGGTAAAATGGAACAATGCAAGAAAATCAAGAAAATTATGAAAGATCACCCAAATGGAAAAAGAGATCCAGAAACTTATGGGAGAAAATAATGCATTAAAAACTTGGACAAAGGGAAATTAATGATTTACCAAAAAAGCAAGAAATAATAAAACAAAATCCAAAGAATTTCATAATAGAAGAGAAAATGAAGCATTTACCACAAAAACAAATAACCTAGAAAATAGATCAACAAGAAAAAAACACAAGAATCATTGGACTCCTAGAAAGTTATGATAAAAAAAAAAGAGTGTAGACACCATAATACAAGAAATCATTAAAGAAAACTACCCAGAGATTCTAGAAATGGAAGGCAAAATAGAAATAGAAAGAATCCACCAATCACCATCTAAAAGAGACTCAAAGATGAAAATGCAAAGAAACATCACTGCTAAGTACCATTGACCCAGGTTAAGGAAAAAATACCACAAGTAGCAAGGGGAAAAAAAGCATTTGAATGGTATTTAGTTAGACTAACACAAGATAGCAGTTGGAACATTAAAAGAACACAGGACATGGAATGCAGCATTTTACAGAGCAAAAGAACTGAACTTACAACATATCCAGCAAAGATGAGCATAGTTGTAAAAGACGAAAAATATGGATATTTAACAAACTAAAGGAGTTTCAACTGTTCCTGGAGAAAAACCCAGAACTCAGCAGAACACTTGGTCAATAAGAAACATACAAAAGTAATGAAAGACTAAGAAGTAGAATGGCACTGGTTGAGTACAAAGGAGGGAATTTAGGAAGGGTGGACAGAATAAGAATTAAAAGGGAATGAACTTTTGGAAAGGGGCTCCAGTTTGGAAGTAGGAGGGCAAAGGGAGAAGATAAGGGAGGATTTTTTGGAAGGGGTGTGAACAGAAGAGGGATTGGTCAAAGGAAATGGGATATCTAAAGAGGGATATGACAGAAAGAAAGGAAAAGGGGGACAAACAGTGAGAAGGAATGGAGTAGATGGAAATATATAACTAGTAACTATGACACTGAGTGTAATCAGATGGATTCACACATGGGAAGAAAATGGATAGAAGAAAGAATCAAACCCCAGGACCTGACCCTCATGTTATCTACAAGAAACAGACTGAAAATGAGAGAAACATAAAGTGAAGGTGAGAAGCTTGAGCAGAATATACAAGGCTTCAGCTGATCCAGAGAAGGCAGGGGTAGCAGTCATGATCTCTGACAGAGCTGGGGCTAAAATGGATAGAAATGAACAGGATGAGCTGGGTAGCTATATTATGTTGAGGGCTGGTATTAGGGATAATGAAGCATTATCAGTATTGGATCTATATGCGTGAAGTATAGCAGATTTTTAAAGGAAAAATTAAATGAGATACAGATGGAAATAGAGAGCAAAATAATAGTAGTGGTAGGCTTTAAATTTTCCCTCTCAGAACTAGATAAATCTAACTCAAAAATAAATAATCAAAAAGGTAAGGAGATGAATAGAATCTTAGATAAGATAAATAAGATAGATATCTGGAGAGCCCAAACATACCTACATGAGGTTAGTAGCAGAATTAAGCCTGAACATACCTATAAATCCAAACATAATTTCTGGTGAGACAGCAATGGCTTAAAGAGTATAGATATTTTGCAAATGCCTTCCTTTGACACTCCCCATACTAGAGAAGTAATCCTGTACCTCTGAGGGGTTGAGCACTGGAACAGAAGTTCCACTGGATATGACCAAGCTGGAAAAACTTGTTTCAAAAAGAACAGGATCTTGGCAATAGGTTGTCTCTACTGCCTAAGGGTCAATCTAACAAAATATGGTCCTGGTGTGGTAATATATGTTAACAAAGAACCAGACAGGCTAAGGTGATTAAATAAAATATTGATAGGAACATGGAAAAATGGGTCTAATATTATTACCAGAGCAGCTGTTAATTTTATTTAAGAAAACAAGATGGCAAGAACTGTAAAGTTACTCATGACCATTGAGCTAGAGATCTCAGAACTAAGATTAAGCCATAAGGACATTATTGTGAAGGCAAAAAGCTGGGTTTTTATTAAAATATTCATGGGAGCTTGGTTTGATTTGACAAAATAACTGGACATAACACAAAAGCAGTGAATGGGAGAAATGACTGAATAGATTGTGATATTTGAATGT
The DNA here is from genome assembly GCF_027887165.1 of Monodelphis domestica. Classification (NCBI taxonomy): domain Eukaryota; kingdom Metazoa; phylum Chordata; class Mammalia; order Didelphimorphia; family Didelphidae; genus Monodelphis; species Monodelphis domestica. The sequence continues at coordinate 446,925,855 of NC_077228.1, read as the reverse complement.
AATGGATTATGTATATTATTAGAAATGACAAATATTGGAAAATAAGAGACAAAAAAGAGGAGAAAAGGGATTAAGAATAACACACACCTTGATTATATTAAAAAACAAAGCCACAAAATCAGAATAAAAAAGTATCCAGGTAAAACAAATCCAAAGGCAAATCAAAAGCAGAAATTTTTTTTAGCATACATACATATATAAATTTACATATTTTTAAACAAATTGCAAACAATGTGGAGTCTTTTTGCACATTTGCTTAATTAAATGTTTTTGGTGGTGGTAGTGCTTACTAAGTATATAACAAAAAAGAAAAAGAAAATTCCTAGTTGTGAGATAGACTGTCTTGCGTGAGAAGCAATGAGGAAGCTAGGGTCACTAGACTACAGAGTAGTTGAAGTGGAATATTGTGTAAGAAGATTGGAAAGCTAGGACAGAATCAGGTCATGAAGGTCATTAAAAGCCAGAGGATTTTTGTATCTTATCCTGGAGGTAATAGGAAGCCACCAGCATTTATTGAGGACAGAAATGATTTGGTTAAAGATGTGTTTTAAGAAGATAAATTTGACATTTGAGTGAAGAATGGAGTGGGACTGGGGTCCTTGGGTTCCAGATTGAAACAGCTTTGTCTGCAGTTATCTGAGTCCTAATTAATAATTTTATTTTCCCCTGGACTCTATCAGCACTTCTTTATGAGACCCTCTATACGTCTGAATAAATTACTCTAAATGATTGGCCAATTTTTAAAAATTTAGTTGACTTGTCTCTAATTAGCTGACACTTTCCTAGTCCATACAAAGCATCTTATTGAGTGATAATAGTTTCTCTGAAAGTGTTATTTTTCTCTTCATGCTCATTCCCACCCCCCATCCCACCTCCAACTTAGTTCCTACACATAGGCTTAAGTTTAGAGGTCTGTTGGGTCATTAGCTAGCTTCTTCATCCAGCCTCACTATTCCTGCTATCTTCAGTCTTCATGAAGGTATCCTCCATACCTGAAACATACTCCCATTTCCTTTCCAATCCTACCTGCTGGAGCCTTTCCTTCAAGAGTCAGTTCAGACGCTTCCTCTTTTCTGAAACTGTCTTTGATAGTCCTTGCCCAGAAGAAAATAATCTCTCCATCAAATTTCTCATAGCACTTTGCTTAAATTACTCCTTCTTGTATAATAGAATTGAATGTATAATAGAAAAGAAATAATTCCAGAGCTGGAAAAGTTATCAAGTCCAACTGTTTCATTATAAAAATAATAAAAATCATGTTGTTTTTCAGTTGTTTCAGTTGCATTTGGGCTTTTCTTGGTGAAGATACTAGAGTGGTTTGCCATTTCCTTCTCCAGCTCATTTTACAGATAAGGAAAACTGAGGCATACAGGGTTTAGTGGCTTGTCCAGAGTGACATAGCTAGTGAGTGTCTGAGGCCAGATTTGAACTTTGGAAGATGAATCTTCCTAACTCTAGCCCTAACATTCTATCCCCAGCTGTGGCTAGATTTGAACTCAGATCGTTCTGTGTTCACATCTACTGCATCCCCTATGAATGAGGAAACTGATGCACAGAAAAATTAAGTGGTATGTCCAAAGCCACACAGCAATTGTCAAAGGAAGAATTTGAACCTAGACTCTTCCCTCTGATTCCAGGACCACTACTCCTTCCACTATACCCCCCTGCCTCTTAATAATTTTTTGTACTTGCCTTTCTTTCCATTAGATTGTCAAACCCTCAAGTCATAGGGTCTGTGTTGTATTTCTTCATCCCTTACTCCCAGGATATGACCTCTTATAAAGTTGATGCTTCAAAAATATTTGCTGAATTAAACTGAATTAAACTAAAATATACACTCATATTTTATAACTTTCTCTATAAACAAGTTCCAATCAAGCCTTAACAAATGCGGAGAGTAAGCATTTCTCTATGGGACACAGAACATATTCCTAACTATAATATTGTATTTTTATATCATACCCTTCATCATCATCATCTTCAAAAAATAACAACCAACACTATTCATTCAGCATTTTTTGCTTAGTAAAAAGCACTAGGCACTGAGGAGTCCTATTTGGAATTCGGTTAGACATTTATCTCTTTCCGCGCCACACAGAGGAAGCCTGACATAATGGCTAGAAGGCTGAACTTGAAGTTATGAAGAAACAATTCTGAATTTGAACTCAGAGGACTTGGATTCAGAGTCCAGTCCTTTCATGTGACCGTGGGCAAGTCCCTTAACCCTTAGGATAGTGATTGCTACATCTGTGGTCAAATAATTCATCACCAAGTGGTGAAGCCACTAGTGAGGAGTTTCTCTGTGTTGTGGTAAACTGATCTTTACTTAGAAAGGAAATTGAGATTATTGCTAGAACCATAGTTGAAGTCTTTCCAGAATGGTAGAACACATGATCCCCTGGGGGAGCCTTTGAGAACATAGGGTCACCTCTATGCTAGGATGAGATAATAGAGTAAGGCAGCTTAATAATAGAAGAAAAATGGAATAACCTGCTAGAGGTAGACAGGAATAATCAAATACAAATTGTATTTATAAAATCATAAAATGCTGAAGTAGAAAGGAAACAAGGAGAATGTCTAATCTAACTATCTCACTTTATTGATGAGAAACTAAAGCTCATGAAGGTTAAAGGACTTCTCCAACATGGCACAGGATATTCCCAGAATTCCCAATTTAATTTTCTTTCCACTTCATGTTACAACAGACTAATTAATTTTTCATTATAATCTGGCATGATTTTTCTGAAAAATATAATCCAAAAAAACCACTTGATCATTATGCTACCTCTCACATTCTTTTTTTTTTCTTAAAAAAAAAAACCCCACCATAACCCTTAAATACTTTCTTAAATTGATACTGAGTATTTATTTCAAAGGTAAGGGCTAAGCAGTTGAGATTAAGTGTCTTACTAAGGGTCACACAGCTAGGAAGTGTCTGAGGCTAGATTTGAACCCAGAACCTTCCACCTCCAGGTCTGGCTCTCCATATAATGAGTCACCTAACTTCCCCAACTCCCAACATTCAATAAATTCCTGGAATATCTATTAATTCTAGGCTCAAATAAAAAATTCTCTATTGCCCATTTAAAGTCCTTCATAATGTAGCCCCCTCCTATATTTCAAGTCTTCTAAACCTTTCTCCCTGACATATATTCCTCAGTTTAAAGACACTGGCCTCCTGGCCATTACATGGACAAGGCACTTCCTTTCTAAGCTTTGAGCATTTTCTCTGGCAGTCTGCCATTTCTGGAACACTCACCCTCCTCCAATCCAACTATTAACCTTCCTGGTTTCCTTGAAGTCCCAACTAAAATCCAACTTCTACAGGAAAATCTCCCCAACCTTTCTTAATTCCAGTTGTTTGCCTTTGTTCATTATTTCTCATTTATCCTAGACATAGCTTGCTTTGTATATATTCATTGTTCCCCATCATAAGCTCCTTCAGGGCAGGTGCTTACAATTTTTTTTCTCTTTTTGTATCTTGGTACTTAGCACAGTGCCTGATATATAGTAGGCATTTAATAAATGTTTATTGGCTGAATTAATGATTTTTATACCCATATAAATAATTCCTTTCTGGTTTACAAATAAACTAATAAGTCCTCTTCCTAATTTTTATTTTATTTTCTCTTCCTAAATTTTAAAGATGAGTTTTCCCAAAGTTCTGGCCTTAAACTATTTCTCCTTTGGCTTGGCAGTCTCATTTATTCCCATGACTTTAACCATAATTTCTATGTAAATGACTCTAAATCTTTATGTACTTCCCTGACCTTTCTAAGTAGTTCTATTCCTGCATCTCTGATTTTCTACAGGAAATCTCCACATCAAACTCAACCTGACCCAAACCACTTAAACTTGATATTCTCTTTCAGCTTCATTATTTCGGTTTTGGGTACCACCATTCACCTTTCTTCTACTTTTGAAACATTGCTGCTTGCTTTGATTCTCCTTTTCCCTTCAAATCTTATATTCAAATTATCATCAATTCCTGTTGATTCCACATCTGTAACGTCTCCTTACATCATAGGGGAAAAAATTGTCTAGATACTTAAATTTAATTTGTTGTTGATTATGCAACTTAAAAATGTCTACACAAATAATAAATTTGTTGGATTTTACATTGTTTTCATTACAAAACCAACCCCCCCCAAGCAAATCAATTTCATACTTAGTGCTCACCGCGGCAGTAGACAATTTATGCTGACATTTGATACCTGCTGGCTACTCTTCCCAATTATGCCAGATTGCTGGAGAGCAGGGTTGTTGAAATAGCAGTGGTAACTGCAATCAGACTAGTTAAGATTCTAGCAGTGTACTGGGTTTGGCTCAGTGAATCATCAAATTCCCACCATAAGCAGAATAGTGACATCTCTTCTTTTAGGGAGTTAACTTCTTATCTAGTACTGAAGTAACACGTTAATTCAATGTAAAGTTGCATCTTTGGAAGTGTGACTGGATTTGCCCCGCGGCTAAAAACAAAATCAAAAGATTATAGAGAATGTGAATAAAAAGCAAACATCAAAACTTATGATCAAAACTTATACTAACGCAGCCCTACCAGACGATGCTAAAAGAGTGCCCTTGAGGCAGATCATGTGTTATATTTGTCCAGTGTCTTACAAAGCAAAAAGGAAACAGTGAGATCACCTCCTCAGGTCCTCTTCTCTTCCAGAACTGACTCATGACTGCTGGGCAGGGCTGAAGCAGCAAAACAAAAAGGCCAGAAGTTGTGTACACAATATAAATTCTTCTGGGACAAGGGGGTAAGTCTTCTTTTCTGTGAGAGTCATGACCTAGCCAAAGGGTGGGAGAGGAGCAGGTTGAGGGAGAGAGGAAGAAAGAGAAAAAGGAAATTCAGCCAAAGAGATGCTGCCATTTCATTTCCTGAAAGTCTTGTAAGAGAACTAGAATTGTAAAATTAGGACAAGAAGACTATTAACAGATCTTTTTAAACACATGAATCTTAAAAAATATATGTAATTACTCTCCCTTGTACATTTCAAAACAGAGTGTATTTTAGATGTCATACCATAATCCAAACTCTGAGTCCCTAAAAATAGTGGGGAAAAAAGCTCTTCTTTATTATTGCTCAGGCATGCTCATCACCAATTTCCTTCTGCAGGCAATAAAATTGCCTTGAAGTCTTGGATGGCATCATCTGCAGGAATGAATAAACAGAGCAAAAAGATTTCACAGAAATACAAAACCCAAGAGCAAAAAAAAAAAAAACCCTTACATCTGGGAAATAATCAGAATAGCCTAAAAAAAGAATAGAACTACTATTTAGTCATTTTAGGTATATACTACTCATATTTCTATTCTTCTTACATCAATGAAATCCCTTGATAAATAAATTGGCTTAAGGAGCACTGATAACAGGACTGGGCTACATCAATAGCCTAGCCTTAGTTTTACACCAACAGGATAGTTTTTTTTTTTCAAATGCTGCATAATAATATTCCCAGGGGTTCATATACTGCAACTAAGGTCTTGTCAGGAGTTTTTGACTCCCCCAACCCCTTTTTCCCTCCTCAAGCTTCTTATGCTTTTCCTTCCCTTTCTCAGATGAGAACAGCCCCTCACAGTACTAAGATAATTAAGGCTATTCCATCAGAGCCTCCTTTTCTTACTTCTATATCTCAAAACCCCAGGATATCATCCTTACTATCTCCTTTTTTTTCCCTCAGCCTCTGATCATGAGGTGACCCTCCTTGCCAAGGTTAATCCTTCTACAATGGTTACAGCCTTAATCATCAATATTTTCCCACTAATCATTATCCTCCCCCATTTCCCCATTCCTTCCCTATTGCTTTCGGACATACCCAAATCACCCATATCCAAAAACAAAATTCTTTATTAGACTCTCCAATCACCTCAGATTATATTATACCTCTCCTTCCTTTCTTAGCCAAACTAATAGAAAAAGCTGTCTTTATTTTGCCTCTATTTCCTCATTTTTCTGGGTTTAATTAACATCTCTAAATAGATGAGACTTAGATCTATTTATACATTTCCATTATCTCCACATTTAATTCCACATTACTAGCTGCCCATTGGACATTTCAAACTGGATGTCCCAGAAGCATCTCAATTCCAATAAATCCAAAGAGAATTCAAATGAAGTCATCAATAATTTAGTAAGTGCTTATTATGCACCAGCAATTGGGCTAAACCCTGAGAATACAAATACAAGCAGAAAGTCCTTGTCCTCAAGAAGTTTACATTCTAACTGGAGAAAGATAGGTCCTACATGAAGGGAATTATAGAGAACATCCCGTGGGGGTGTGTCAGCAGTATAGCCTAAACAGGAAGAAAGAGGAATGACATCATTAAACCCACCATTCTTCCAAACTTCCTTCTATCTATTGAAAGCATCAGCATTCTTCAGTATAATGTTGGCATGATCCACAACTCCTTGCTTTTTCAGGCTACATAGACAATCAGTTACCAAATCTTGCCATTTCTCTCTCCAAAACATTTCTTAAATCTGATTCTCTCTAATCACACAGGCACTACTTTATGTCAGACCTCTTCCAAAACATCATAGTAAATAGCTCCCAGTTGGTCTCCATATTCAAGCTGCTCCCAACTTGTGTTTTCACTAATGCTGAAGTGATTTTTCTCAAGTCCAGATTACATGACACTCTCCTACTCAAACAACTTCACTGGCTTCCAATGGTTCCCTATTGCCCCTCCAATAAAATATAAACTGGTCAGTTTGGCTTTTAAAGTCCTTCACAGTCTAGCCTCAACATGTTTTTTTTTTCCTTCCCAATGATGCATTCATCCCTTTTCTGTACTCTACAGTCTAGCTAAATTGTCTTGTGTTCTTCACATTCCATCTCTCACCTCTTTGCTTTTGTACAGGCTGTGCTCCATACCTATACTGCAACTTTACGTCATAAAATCCTACTCTTATTTCAAAATCGCTCCAGGACTACTTTTTTTAAAATAAATTTTATTTTTTCAATTAAGTGTAGAAAAAAATTTTGACAGTTGTTTTCTCACCTTTTGCAATTCATACTCTCTCCCTTTCTCCTTCTCCTTCCTGATATAGCAAGTAGTCTGATACAGGTTATACTAGCACTTTCATGCAATCCATATTACAATATTTCCCTTTTGTGATAGTCATATCACATATATAATGATTCATGAAGGAAATAAGTGAAGGATGGCATACTTTGATTTGAATCAGATTCTACCAGTTCCTTCTTTGACTGTGGATGCTGTTTTTGTTATCATGAGTCCCTTGGAGTTATCTTGAAATCTTGTTTTTGTGATAAAAGTTTAGTCCTTCACAGTTGATCATCATTCAATATTTCTGATACTGTATAGATTGTTCTGATTCTGCTCACTTCACTCTGCAATAGTTCAAATAAATCTTTCCAGGTTTTTCTGAACTCATATGGTTCATTATTTCCTATGGTGCAATAGTATTCCATTTACAACCATATACCATAGCTTGTTCAGCCATTCCCCAATTTATTGACACCCTCCATCCAGTTTCCAATTCTTTGTCTCTATAGAAAGACCTGCTAAAAATATTTTTGTACAAGTAGGTCCTTTTTCCAACACTGATATCTTTGGGATATAGACCCACTAGTGATATTTCTGGGTTAAAGGGTATGCATAATTTTATGTCCCTTCAGGTGTAGCAGTCCAGCCCATAGGTATTGTGGAGAGACAAGGATTGTGAGTGAGCACATGGCCATTCTGTGCATGGCAATGAACTCTATTCCCAGTGTGGCTGAAGTTAGGGTGCGAAACCTTGCTTCCCTTTGTCTCAGTCACCTGAGGATAATAACCCCACCTTCACCTTGTCATAATTTGCAATTATCCAATGGCAATACACATTGTAACTCATCTATATGTATTGAGGCATCATGTAACTTATCAATATGTATTGAGTTCATTTGCATATCAAAGAGAATAAAAGGAAGGAACACAGCCACCTCCGCCCACTTCGAGGACATCGACAGGTTTGCCCTACAGACTAACTTCTCCCCTTTCTCTCTCCTCTTTTTCTTTCCTGAGGCCTGGCCCTTTGGTCAGGTCTCTCTCTCTGTCTCTCTCTCTTTTCCTATGCTAATACCTAGCATTGTCTAACTCTTTCAGTCTCTAATCCCTCTCCCTACTGAGCTAGTATTATCCTCTGACCAGTGCAGTGTTGAATTGGGATCACTGGATGGGAATAGCCTTAAAAGTAACGTCCAGTGGTCGGAGCGTGGCTGTGGCTCCCAAATATTAATAATAATTGATTACTGACTCATTACTCGTATCTCAAAGGTCTGCTCTTTCACACCCTTCGCGGGATTCAAAAACTTCTATCCCTTTTCTATTTTCCTACCATAAAGCTTCTCACTGGCCGGGAGGCTTTATCAGGCATGGTGCCATATTGCTCTCCAGAATGGTTATATCAGTTTACATTTCTACCAATGGTTCATTGATACTCCAATTTTCCTATATTTGCTTCAACATTTATCATTTTCCTTCTAGGTCATATTTGCCAATCTGATAGGCATGAGATGGTATCTCAGAGTTGTTTTAATTTGCTTTCCTCTAATTAATAATAATTTGGAGCATTTCTTCATGTGGAGATAGATAGCTTTAATTTGTTCATCCAAGAACTGCTTATTGAGATCCTTTGACCATGTATCAACTGGGGAATGGGGCCACTTTCAATATGAGGTCTTTCCTGATTTCCTCAACTGCTAAGAACTTCTCTCTCAAACTACCTTGTATTTTGGCACTTTGTATTTATTTTTAAAATATTATTTGGTATTTTTTGGTCAAAATTAGTGAAATTTTATTTAAACTTTAATTAAATGAAACATATAAGAGGTAGCTTTGTGTTGCCTGAGAAGAGTTTATGACATACCAATTAATATAAAAATATAAATATCAAATAATAAAATTATATAAATGTACTTATAAATGTCATTATTTACCGTATTTATATCTCCATTTCCTTACACAATGCTTGGTATATAGTAAGCCCTCAATAAATATTGGTTAATCAGTCAATTGATTGACTGACAAGTCAAATGAATCTTTAGGGTTTTTTTCTGACTAAATCTTTTCACATATTTAAGTTCATCTGAAAAAGATATTTCTGAATGCAGTTCATTTCTCTTCTCTCTCCAAATTACAGTTTCAGCTTCATCTTGTCACTGTGCATTTGTTTTCAAGTGCAATTAAGGACTATAGCAGAGAATGAGCAGCACAGGTGTTGCCACTCATAGGAAGGAAAAAAAAAGGTACAGGCATGCCCTGCCTTGCATAATATTGTCCCAACCAATGTCACTTTGAAAAAACACCATTAAGGTATTATAATCAAAATCCAGTGTTAGGGTATGAATGCCATTTCTAACATTATCTAAAAGGTGTCCTTGGATGCAAATCAGGTGGTCAACAACTAGCTGATAAAAGCTATCACTTAATCCCCAATAAATAATGTTAATGACCCAGAATGTCAGTCTGCCTATTACTCACCACATGTGAATAAGTCTTGTTTAAATAGAATTAGTCAGTATTGTGGCTTTGCCAAACAATGTGCTTTTGCAGAATGAAATTAATAAGGGTGAAATAGAACAAACTGACCAATCAATTGCTTTTGGGGGGCCACTCAGAAATAAGAGGACTAATGGAAGGTCCTGGCACTTTGAATGGAAACGGTTTAAAAAAAAAATAAAAGAGAGAGAGAGAGAGGGAAGGGATGTACCCCAAGGGAGGTTTGGACTTTATGTATGGAGAGGGAGGGAAAGAGAGGAGAACCCCACCTTCCCACAAAGCGGGGTTCAGGGAAGAACAGCAGCTGTAACGAGTTGGCTCAGAGAGAAGAGAGGGGGTTTGAAGATCTTCCCCCTTCTGCCTTCCCTCCTTAGCCAACGCTGCTCTCCCCAATTCATTCTTGTTCCTCTTATCCCCCCTCCACTACTCAAGACCAAAGGGTCTCCCCTTGATCTGTTCACTTACATTCAACTTGGGGAACAGATAACTTTTAATGTTAACTAAATCAGGTAATACAAAAGGAATAATGGGCAGGGAAGAATGGGAAAAGGAAAGTGAGGAAAGGGGGTCCCTGTCTCTATCTAAACCCTTTCCCCTCCATCCTCGAGTTTGGGGGGAACTCAGGCCTTGGCACCCTGAGCCCCCTGAGAGAAAGTCAGACTCATCCCTGAGCAACAGGAGCTGAGGTAAAGTTTGCTCAGGTTTCTCTTCAAAAGTCCCTTCAATTGGAAAGTGTTGGGGGGGAGGATTTCCAGTCACCAGCAGGAAAAGTGGGTAACCCTCAGAAGAAAGTCTTTATCCACCTTCTCTCTTCAATGTGTCCAGATGGAGAGACCCTCACTGCTCTCCCAGCCAGTCTTCTCTCCTCAGGAAATTCACTCCTGGGGCCCCTCCCCCGTCAAGGTGATCAATTTCACATACTCTTCAGTCTGGCACTTTTCCTCTAGTGTCAGCCTCTGTCACAAATCCCTATGAAGGACTCATGGGAAGATATATTGGGATGACAACATGTGAATGGATAACAATATGTGTTAGTGGTAAAAAATACCAACCTCAGTAAGCTCACAGATTCTTTGAAGCAATTAATAGCATTAAGTAGGGAATATCTCTATGCATTTGTTTCACTGTGACCCATATGATAAAAAAGTATGTAAAAGTAATTATGCCCCTTAATACAGTCAATATTCAACTCATTATCTTTATTTATTCATTAGCATTTTATTGTTATTATTATTTAGGCTTACTGTTAGTATATTACTAGCTGTCTATTTGAATTCTATCATTTAATAATAATTCTTTAATGTCTTCATCATTTATTTAGAGCCTACCATATATGAGCTTCTATGGGTGATACAAGAATGTGTAAGACATTTATTTAGGACTTTAGAGTTAATAAAACTTAGTGTATTTTGTATTTGTAGTTTGTATTTTCTCACCTGATCCTCACAAAATAACCTGTAAATAAACATTAGCCCAAGTCTTCTAATCTGAAGGTCCAGCACTCTATCCACTCTTCCTCTCCATTAAGTGCAAGGCATATTGGAAACACTTTATGAATGCTTGATCTAATTTGACTTTTAAACGTTTATCTTCTAGCAAACACTATTTATCATTCAGTTGTTCAGACATGTCTCTTTGTGGCCCCTGTAGCTCACCAACACTATCCATGGGGTTTTCAAGCAAAGACACTGGAGTGATTTCTCATTTCCTTCTCCTGTGGATTAAGACAAACAAAGCTGTCTTCCTCACAAGTCACACAGATAATAAGAGTCTGAGGCCAGATTTGAACTCCAACCCCAGTGTTCAATCTACTGCACCTCCTGGTAGTTGCCATTTCAATTTTACAGTTCAATAAAATTTACTCAAGTATTTTTAATAGTTCCTGTGCCTTTAAAAAGATTGCAAATGCCTCCCACAATATATGACTCTAAGGATTTTTCATTTTAATTTTATCTATAGTTTCAGTGTTATAGGGAATTCCGGATAATAAAAATAAAATAAATTCCTCTCTAATGCAGACTGGAACTTCTCTATATGTCAGAGGCTAAACTTGAATCCAGATCTTGCAGACTCCAAAACCAATTCTCAGTTCTCTTCATTAAATTGTAGCTATCTTTTATCCTCAGAAATATGGGAAGAAAAGTTGAAATAAAGAGAATTAAACTGAATTAAATTGTCACTTCTAAAGAACACAATATTTACTAATATATGCTAGTGAGTTGATTCATTTTGACATTGAAAAGAAAAAGAAGAAATCTTTATAGCTTAAGGCTGATCTGGAATCTGAAACAACGTTGGAAACAAAAACAACTCACTGATCATAGAAGTTGGTCATAATCAACTATAATAAAGGTCACTCAGGTTCTGAGATAGGATATAGCTATTACTGATAAAAATTTTAAGAACAAAAGCTGCTATTAAAATACCATCCAATCTTTAACATTTTCTAAAATTCAGAACTAATATATATGTAATAAATATATACAAAATATATAATATATAAAATATATGAAACTAAAATATATAAAGGATATTTACACAAAGATCACTGTTTTTCTTCAAACACGTTAAAATAAATAAAGAAGGAAACAGAATAAATCAGAATACTCATATGCCAGTTTAAACTGAATTTTGCCCTCTAAGAGAAGAGCTTCCAAAAATGATGGTAAGTTAATGAGACATGTTATGACTAGCAAGCTATTCCATTTGAGTTGAGTTAGAATTCTAGGACTGGTCTTTATCCATTTCAATTGATTTGCCTACCTTTTCCATTTTCTTTTAATTTTTGCATAACTCTTATTATATTCTAGAGAAATTTCATGAAATGATGAAAGCTCAAAGAATAAAATGAGATCATTGTGATCAATTCTGCTACAGGCAAGTTAAATGCTGATTAGCCACTTACCATAAAGTGTTATTACAAATTTTGACTTTATGCCAACAAGTACTTTATGTACCCAAACCCTGCCAAAAGCTGTCACTGGGGACAGAATGATAAATGTAGAAAATAGAAAGAATCATAAAATCTTTGTCCAAATAAAGCTGGCTAAAGAGCCACAGTGGATGAAGAAATTTCATAGGATGTTACAAACACACATCCATGGTCGTATAAATTTATAATCTAATAGATGATGGTACCAAAGTACAGAAGGAAGACTCACTAGTGAGAGGGAATAAAAGAAGGGAAGAAGAGAATAAAATTTCTTCAGAAGGCCATTTTGCAAATATTATTAGAAAATAACTACCATTTGTACTAGGGTACTAATAGAAATCAAGCAATTGAAGATCAAATGTTGCTGAGAAAATAGCATCAGATAAGAGGAAAAACCCCAAAGCTTGCTATTAAAAAGTTAGGAGCTTCCAGCCCTAGAGACCTCCAGTGAGCAAACAGGCAGTTTGTGCATTCAGGAACTTAATAGCTTACATTAGCAACAAATGTCAGAAAGAACTGAAGATCTGAGTTTCAGCAAATATGGAAGGTGAAAGAAATTATACTGTGACCCTTAGAGACTATGCATTGTTTGCAAAGTCAACTAATAATTGCATGTATGCTAAATGTAAATTGGTTGCCCTTTGAGAAGAAGGATAAGGCTGTATGACCACCAGGCATTTTAAAAAAATGAAATTTCCTGATAGCATGGAAAAAATGTTTCAAGAGGAAAACAACAAAAATTTTTTTTCTAAATATTTCAAACATAAAAAAAATAAATGCAATGTGGGAAGAAGAGGAATCCATGCCTAGATCAAGAGGTTGAAGGGTACAAGTTTATATTGCATAAATAAATGTAGTTTCAAGGTTCTTTCTGTAGGAGTAAGGTCAAAACCACTGTTTGGTTCTTCTGAAGAGGAATCAGTCAACAAGTAGTTATTAATTATTTATTATAAAATCAGGCACTGTGTTAAGTGTTAAGATATTATAGAGGATAATAAACTAAACCTAGAATTGAATAATTGTTATTTTGTTAAGAATTGTTAAGTGTGTTAAGATACAAAGAAACCTCAAAATCACCTTGTGTCCTCAAGGAACCCCCATTCTAGTAGGAGAGAGAACATGCAAAAAAGTATATGTACAAGAGATGTAAAGATATCCCTTCTACATCTTGACTTTCTCTATCATGGTTTTGTTATATAAGCAATTAAATGGAAATTTGGGGGAGGGAGTGTTGTGAGAATCACAGATGACAACTGAATGCCAGCAGATAATACTGAAAAAAATTTAGAAACTTAGAAATGCATAAGATATATGTACAGTGTTGTATAAGATCAATACATTTTATCTTTTAACACCACAAATAGATACAATTTTTTAAAGTCAAAATAAGTAATCAGTTAAAGTTTATGGGAAGAATGCATAAAAGCTAATAGATGACACAAAAAGGCTAGAAATGTTAAATTGATCTACATATAGTCCATGATCAAATACTTAGCTCAAATTTTATAATAAAGTACTGTGGACACCCCATAAAAGAAAAAGAAAAAAAATCTAACTTCTCTGGTATTAAAAGAGGACCAACAAAAAATTTTATGGATTTTCCAGAGCATGGGAGTGTAGCACACCCCTAACCACTTTGATGTGAAAGGGATACCTATACAATGTAAATGGAAGGTAATCTTAGAGGGAAGGCACTAGAAATCAAAAGAATGAGGAAGACCATGAAAACCTCCAATATAAGCTAGAGTTTAAACTGACTCTTGGAGGAATCTAGGGGAGACAGGAGATAGAAAGAAGAAAGAAGAATTTTTCAGGCATGAGGGATAGTGAAACATAATAATAATAAATAATAAGTGTCCACTATGTGCCAGATATTATACCAAGCACTTTAAAAATATATCTCATTTCCTCCTCACAACAATCCTGGCAAGTAGGTACTATTATCCCCTTTTTGCATTTGAGGAAACTGAGGCAGAGGTGAAGTGACTTTTCTAACCTCATGCAACCAGTAAGTATTAGAGGCTGTATTTGAACTCAGGTTTTCTTAACTTTAGGTCCAGATATCTATCCACCTCACCACCTACCTATTTCTGAAAAGGCATGGAATTAGTTTCTTGTATCCCATAGATCCATAGGTGCTGTCAAGTGAGAGGAAATATGTTACTGTCCACAAAAAGAAGAGAAAAATCCTGGAGCCTGACTACCCCTGCTGAGGGGTACAGATGTGGCCATATGTTGACCTGACATAAATAATTGTGAGGTAATCTGTCTTCCCAGCATGGGGCAGACAACCTCCTGAGAGTAGTCAAAACTGAGGGCTGGTATCCTCTTCTTTCAAAGGGTGATAAATGATATCACTGGAAGGAAATTAGAAAAGATCGGGAGGACTGGAGCAGGAACTGAAGATGTTATAGGCACAGGTTGTATTTTCCCCAACACCATTGCTCTCCATCAAATAGAAAGAGGGATTTAGAAAATAAATAGCTAATTAAGAAGATGATATCAAAGAATACTATTTGGACTTTCAAACAAGGACTTTAGATATAGGAATGACAGACCAAGGATGGAAAGCATTTCATATGGACCATTAAGTTTATATTTGTTTTGAAATATGTACATATTATTCAAGATATATTTGAGCTGAAAGTAGGTAGAGGGGTTATGGGAAAGAGGAAAACTGCACAATATAAATGCTAAGCCAACACTGCAGAGAGTAGCGGGTACATTATAGAGCAAAAAATAGCAATAGAGATGTCTAGTAAATAGCTAGAGATAATATACAGGAAAAAAGAATAACAATAATAATAAATTATAAAATAACATATTTATATATAATAAATTGAGATAATATGTAATATTATCTAGCCATAATAGATAACTGACATTATAAAGACTAATATTTTATATACAAATGCACTGAATAGGAATATTAAAGTGAACTGGACAGTATCAACGCAGTTGGATCTCCTCTGTCTGTTAATATGTAATGAATGCCAGCACATCAGGCTGTCACTCTTTTATATCTTTATTTTACTATATCACTAGTACAAGTTCTTTTCAGCTTATAAATTTCCTTGAATATGTCTCTTAGACAACTTATTTCATTTAAGTCTCTATTGGTAATATATTGATTAATATGTCTTCTCATTGCCCTTTGGGAAATCAGTAATTCCTACTCTTTTGAGATCATGGTGTTCCATAATTTCTAGTCAAAAAGTATTATCAAGAGAATATTGGTATCGATAGATGTATGTTAGAAAAAGATTTTGAGAAAATATAACACTCATTTCTATTGAAAACACTTGAAAGCATAGGTAAAAATGAATTTTTATCATAATAATAAGAAATATATATTTTAAGCCACTAGCAAACATTATCTATAATGGAAATAAATTAGAAGTCTTCCCTATAATATCAGGAGTAAAACAAGGATGCCCACAATCACCAATATTATTTAGTATTGAACCAGAAATGCTAGCAATAGCAATAAGAGAAGAAAAAGAAATTGAAGGTATTAAAATGGACAAAGAGCTAATAAAACTATCACTTTTAACAGATAAGAAGATTATATATATGGAAAATCCTGGAAATTCATCTATAAAGTTAATTGAAATTATCAATAAATTTAGCAAAGTATTAGGATATAGCATTTCTATATTATCACTAACAATATCTTGTAAGAAGGGATAGTAAGAGATAACCCATTTAAATTAACCATAGATAGAATAAAATACCTAGTGTTTTATATTGATCAATTGAGCAGAACAGAAATACAACAAATAGTTACAAAAAGGTTATAGTAACCTTGTGTTTGACAAAAGTAAAGTTCCAAGTTTTAGAAATAAAAATTCACTATTTGGCAAAAATTGTTGGAAAAATCAGAAAGCATTTTGGCAGAAACTAGATATATACCAATATCTTATATCTTTTACCAAGATAAGATCAAAATGGATACATGGCCTAGATATAAAGAGAGATACTATAAACAAATTAGAAGAATAAAAAACTGTATTATCCATTAGATTTATGGATAGAAGAATTTTTAAATAAACAAAAGTTAGAAAATATTGTGAAATGAAAAATGGATAATTTTGAATACATTAAAATGCAAAATTTTTATATAAATAAAACTAATGTAACCAAAATTAGAAGGAAAGCAATAAGTTGTGGGGAAATATTTACACAGGTTTGCTCAGAGATCTCATATATAAAATATATAGAGAATTTTGTCAAATATATGTGAATATGAGCCATTCTTCAATTGATAAATGGTCAAAAGAAATAGATAGTATTAGGATGAAGAAATCAAAGCTATACATAATTATATGAAAAAATGTTCTAAATTATTATTGATTAGAGAAATGCAAATCAAAAGTACTCCAAGATATCATCTCCCAAATATTAGATTGCCTAAAATTATTAAAGGGCAAAATGTCATATATTAATAGGGATGTAAAAAAAGATGCCTCAATACATTATTAGTGAAACTATTAACTGATCCAACCATTTTGGAGAGCAATCTAGAATTATATTTAAAGAGTCATAAAACTGTATATACCTTTTGATCCAACAATACTATTAGCAGGTTTATTTCCCAAGACTATCAAGATAAAAGGAAAAGAATCTATATGTTCTAAAATATTTATAGCAGGTTTTTTGTGATGAGAAAGAATTAGAAATAGAAGGGATGTGCATTATTTGGGAAATGGATGAACAATGCTAGTGATGGAATACTATTGTGCCATCAGAAATAACAAATGAGATGATCACACACACACAAAGCCCACTGGAAAGTGTTATAAGAAGTGATGCAAAGTGAAGTGAGCAGAATCAGGAGAACATTGTACATAGTAACAACAATAAGGTATAACCAACTATGGATGACTTAACTATTTTCATCAAGGCAAGAATCCAGGACAACACCAAAAAACTTATGACAAAAAAGATGTACACTGCCTTTAAAAGAAACAGAGGCTGCATTCAGATTAAAATATACTATTCTTCAACTGATTTCCTCCATGAATTTTTCTCTAGTGTAAACCAGATAAGTCTTTTTTTGCAACATGACCAACAAGAAAATATTTGTTATGTGATAATATATGGATAAACTATATCATATTGCCTGGCTTCTTGAGGAGGAAATGGGGGGAGGTAGAATAGGACAGATTTTTTAATATAACTAATATGAGAATTCATTTCTCTTAGATAATCATATTTATTGAAATTTTTAAATATTTATTTAAAAAATCATATGTATTATATTATCATTGTTACATGAGATTACATTATATAATAAAAAATGATAACCAAAAAAGAAAATATTGATATGAAAGACAAATGAGTTTTAGAGTCAGAAAGCATCAGATATTACTGAAATAGCTGCCCATTTTGCAAAATGCCTTTCAATCTATTTCCTCCTGTTGAATTCTAGATTTAGTTTATTATCCTCTATACTGTCTTTTCAGAAGATAGACAGACATATAGATATAAATCTCCTTACTAAATGAAGAGCCTACAATCTTCCCAACTGCATGTCATAATCTGGGCAATAGTCATTCTTCATCCACTTGATATTCTCAAGTTGATTACTAGACCAGTCTCCTTTGAGTGGTCATGGATTTCATTAAGAAGGCTCTGCAGTATCCCAGGGCTCTGTGCAATTAGTATTGACTGAAACAGCAGACTGTTGCAAATGATACTGGATTTGATTCTGGGCAAAAATTCTAGAACACATTAAAGAGTTTATGAGCACAAATAAAGGATAAAAATGCATATTATCGGCCAGCTCAGATTCACCAAAACAATACATGCCATACTAACCTGATTTCCTTTTTTTACAAGATTAGACTGTGATAGCACAAGTAGACTTCATCAAGACATGTGGACAAGACTCTCACTCCATCCTCATGTAAAAGATGAGGTGCTTTAGACAGAAGCATAATGTGCTTTAGTGGATTCAGAATTGTTTAAATGTCCAATTTAAGGACTAGAATTAATAAAATGATGTCACTCTCTAAAATATCTCCACAGCTCTGTCCCTGGCATTTTCTGTTGAACTCCACTCCAGTCTGCTCCCTTCCAAATTTCTTGGATAAAAGTGTAGTTTACTTTTCAAAGTTTCAATTTACCCAAAATTGTGTTGGCCAGCTACTGTGTTGAATGATAAAACTGGAATATAAAAAAGACCTTGGTAATAGCTTTTATTTAAATAATGTTTTATGGCTTAGTGATCAGAAAGACAGATAGGAAGAAAGATGGGGAAAAGGAAGGAAGGAAGGAAGGAAGGAAGGAAGGAAGGAAGGAAGGAAGGAAGGAAGGAAGGAAGGAAGGAAGGAGGGAAGGAGGGATCAAGTCCAGATTTCTATACACTACACCATAGAGCAACTAAATTGGCTAGACCAATGGCTTGAACCTATTAAGATAAAATTTACTAGGCATAAATGTAAAGTTCTAAAAAAAAAATCACCTCTACAGAGGCAGGAAGAGAGAAACAGGAGTAGATGAAAGATTGTATTAAAAACAATTGAGTATTACAGTGAAATACAAGTTCATCTGAATCAATGGTATTATGTTTTACAAAAAAAAAATCTAGACTTCCGGTCAAGATGGCGACTTAGAGAAAGCAAAAGTTCAGATCTCCGGAAACCCTTCCCTACCGATCTCAAACTATATGCTCCTAGGGCGCTGAAATTCAAAACAATCAATAGCATAGACCCTGGGAATCTTCCTCCTGGACCTGGACCTGGATCAAAAGGTACAGCCCCCCTCAAAAGCCAGAAGCTGAGATCACTCAGACCTAAGGGGTAGGAGCGCCGAGTCCAAGGCTACAGAGGGAAACTTAGACCCGAGATTGTAACCCCCTGGCCGGATCCTTCCATCCGAGTTCCAGTGAAAGTCACTGCCCTCGGAGCTCCTGGAAGCTGCAGCCCCTCCCCCCTCAGAGAGCAGGGTCCTCTGAAACAACAGTAACCCTCAGGGACGACAAGACAGCCTCACGGCCAGCTATTCTGAAGGCAACTTCCAGAAAGCAACCCAACCCAGTCGAGGGGGCACCCAAACAGCAGGGAAACAGAGAGAGCTGGGGGAGAGTGTAACCCCCTGGCCGGATCCTTCCATTCCAGTTCCAGTGAAAGTCACTGCCTTAAGGCATACTCAGTTCAACCCAGGGAAACCTCATAGAACAGACAATCTGCCCAGGACTAAAACCTCTGAACACCAGACAGAGATAAGAAAAGCTAATCCTCCCTATTCAGAGATGGCAAACTCCACAGAAGCACAGAAGCCCCAAAATCTCAAGAAAAATAAGAAGAAAGGGGAGACTTTGGACACGTTCTATGGAGCCAAAATACAAAATACAGAAGAGATAGAAGACGATACACAAGAAAATGCTTCGAAACCTTCCAAAGGAAATGGAAACTCTCCACAAACCCATGAAGAATTTGATGGAAGCCTTCTGGGAGGAAAAGTGGGAAATAATGCAAAAGAAATTCACACATCTACAAAAACGGTGTGACCAAACTGAAAAGGAAAACCAGGCTTTAAAGGTCAGAATCAGGCAACTGGAAGACAATGATCGTGTAAAAGAGCAAGAATTAATAAAGCAAAGCCAAAATACCAAGAAATTAGAAGAGAACATAAAATATCTCACCAACAAGGTGACAGATCTGGAAAATAGAGGGAGAAGAGATAATTTAAGAATAATTGGACTTCCAGAAAAGCCAGAAATAAACACCAAACTCGACATCATGATACAAGATATAATCAAAGAAAATTGCCCAGAGATTCTAGAACAAGGGGGTAATACAGCCACTGACAGAGCTCACAGAATACCTTCTACACTAACCCCCCAAAAGACAACTCCCAGGAATGTAATTGCCAAATTCCAAAGCTCTCAAACAAAAGAAAAAATCCTACAGGAAGCCAGAAAAAGACAATTTAGATATAAAGGAATGCCAATCAGGGTCACACAAGACCTTGCAAGTTCTACTCTCAATGATCGTAAGGCATGGAACATGATCTTCAGAAAGGCAAGAGAGCTGGGTCTTCAACCAAGAATCAGCTATCCAGCAAAACTGACTATATACTTCCAAGGGAAAGTATGGTCATTCAACAAAATAGAAGATTTCCAAGTTTTTGCAAAGAAAAGACCAGAGCTCTGTGGAAAGTTTGATACCAAAAAACAAAGAGCAAGGAATACCTGAAAAGGTAAATATTAAGGAAAGGGGAAAGGAGAAAAATGTTATCTTCTTCTTTTATTCAAACTCTCTTCTATAAGGACTACATTTATATCAATCTATGTATACTAACATGGGGGAAAATGTAATGTATAAATAGGGGGGAAAGAAAGACCAAATAGAATAATCTTTCTCACACAAAGATTCACATGGGAAGTGGAGGGGAAGAAAACTCCTATAAGAAGGAGAGGAAGAGAGGGTGTTTTACTTAAACCTTAATCTCAGGGAAATCAACTCTAAGAGGGAAACACATCCAGATCCATTGGGATCTTGAATTCTATCTTACCCAACAAGGGTAGGGAGAAGGGAAAATCAAGGGGGGGAGGGGGGGAGGGAAAACAAAAAAGGAGGGAAAGAGAGGGGGGAGGGGGAGGGAACAAAAAGGGAGGGACTAAAAAGGGAAACATCAAGGGAGGGGACAAGGGGGACTGATTCAAAGTAAATCACTGGACTAAAAGGTAGAGCCGAAGAAGAAAAGGTTAGAATTAGGGAAGGATATCAAAATGCCAGGGAGTCCACAAATGACAATCATAACTTTGAACGTGAATGGGATGAACTCACCCATAAAACATAGACGAATAGCAGAATGGATTAGAATCCAAAACCCTACCTTATGTTGTCTTCAAGAAACACACATGAGGCGGGTTGACACCCACAAGGTCAGAATTAAAGGATGGAGTAAGACCTTCTGGGCCTCAACTGACAGAAAGAAGGCAGGAGTGGTAATCATGATATCTGATAAAGCCAAAGCAAAAATAGACCTGATCAAAAGGAACAGGGAAGGTAATTATATTTTGTTAAAAGGGACTTTAGACAATGAGGAAATATCATTAATCAACATGTATGCACCAAATAATATAGCACCCAAATTTCTAATGGAGAAAGTAGGAGAATTGAAGGAAGAAATAGACAGTAAAACCATATCAGTGGGAGACTTAAGCCAACCATTATCAAATTTAGATAAATCAAATCAAAAAATAAATAAGAATGAGGTAAAAGAAGTGAATGAAATCTTAGAAAAATTAGAATTAATAGACATATGGAGAAAAATAAATAGGGATAAAAGGAATACACCTTCTTCTCAGCACCACATGGCACATTCACAAAAATTGACCATACATTAGGTCACAGAAACATAGCACACAAATGCAGAAAAGCAGAAATAATGAATGCAGCCTTCTCAGATCACAAGGCAATAAAAATAATGATTAGTAATGGTACATGGAAAACCAAATCTAAAACCAATTGGAAATTAAACAATATGCTACTCCAAAATCGTTTAGTTAAAGAAGAAATCATAGAAACAATTAATAATTTCATCGAGGAAAATGACAATGGCGAGACATCCTTTCAAACCTTTGCAGCCAAAGCGGTAATCAGAGGTAAATTCATATCCCTGAATGCTTATATTAACAAACTAGGGAAAGCAAAGATCAATCAATTGGAAATGCAAATGAAAAAACTCGAAAGCGATCAAATTAAAACCCCCCAGCAGAAAACCAAACTAGAAATCCTAAAAATTAAGGGAGAAATTAATAAAATCGAAAGTGATAGAACTATTGATTTAATAAATAAGACAAGAAGCTGGTACTTTGAAAAAACAAACAAAATAGACAAAGTACTGGTCAATCTAATTAAAAAAAGGAAGGAAGAAAAGCAAATTAACAGCATCAAAGATGAAAAGGGGGACAGCACCTCCGATGAAGAGGAAATTAAGGCAATCATTAAAAACTACTTTGGCCAATTATATGGCAATAAATACACCAATTTAGGTGACATGGATGAATATATACAAAAATACAAACTGCCTAGACTAACAGAAGAAGAAATAGAATTCTTAAATAATCCCATATCAGAAAATGAAATCCAACAAGCCATCAAAGTACTTCCTAAGAAAAAATCCCCAGGGCCTGATGGATTCACCAGTGAATTCTATCAAACATTCAGAGAACAGTTAATCTCAATACTATACAAACTATTTGACATAATAAGCAAAGAGGGAGTTCTACCAAACTCCTTTTACGACACAAACATGGTACTGATTCCAAAACCAGGCAGGTCAAAAACAGAGAAAGAAAACTATACACCAATCTCCCTAATGAATATAGATGCAAAAATCTTAAATAGGATACTAGCAAAAAGACTCCAGCAAGTGATCAGAAGGGTCATCCACCATGATCAAGTAGGATTTATACCAGGGATGCAGGGCTGGTTCAATATTAGGAAAACCATCCACATAATTGACCACATCAACAAGCAAACCAACAAGAACCACATGATTATCTCAATAGATGCAGAAAAAGCCTTTGATAAAATACAACACCCATTCCTATTAAAAACACTAGAAAGCATAGGAATAGAAGGGTCATTCCTAAAAATAATAAACAGTATATATCTAAAACCATCAGCTAATATCATCTGCAATGGGGATAAACTAGACGCATTCCCAATAAGATCAGGAGTGAAACAAGGATGCCCATTATCACCTCTACTATTTGACATTGTACTAGAAACACTAGCAGTAGCAATTAGAGAAGAAAAAGAAATTGAAGGGATCAAAATAGGCAAGGAGGAGACCAAGTTATCACTCTTTGCAGATGACATGATGGTCTACTTAAAGAATCCTAGAGATTCCACCAAAAAGCTAATTGAAATAATCAACAACTTTAGCAAAGTTGCAGGATTCAAAATAAACCCACATAAATCATCAGCTTTTCTATATATCTTCAACACAGCTCAGTAGCAAGAACTAGAAAGAGAAATCCCATTCAAAATCACCTTAGACAAAATAAAATACCTAGGAATCTACCTCCCGAGACAAGCACAGGAACTATCTGAACACAACTACAAAACACTCTCCACACAACTAAAACTAGACTTGAGCAATTGGAAAAACATTACCTGCTCATGGATAGGACGAGCCAATATAATAAAAATGACCATCCTACCCAAACTTATTTATCTATTTAGTGCCATACCCATTGAACTACCAAAATACTTCTTCACTGATTTTGAAAAAACCATAACAAAATTCATTTGGAACAACAAAAGATCAAGGATATCCAGGGAAATAATGAAAAAAAAACACATATGATGGGGGCCTTGCAGTCCCTGACCTTAAACTATATTACAAAGCAGCAGTCATCAAAACAATTTGGTACTGGCTAAGAAACAGAAAGGAAGGTCAGTGGAATAGACTGGGGGAAAGCGACCTCAGCAAGACAGTATACGATAAACCCAAAGATCCCAGCTTTTGGGACAAAAATCCACTATTCGATAAAAACTGCTGGGAAAATTGGAAGACATTGTGGGAGAGACTAGGAATAGATCAACACCTCACACCCTACACCAAGATAAATTCAAAATGGGTGAGTGACTTAAACATAAAGAAGGAAACCATAAGTAAATTGGGTAAACACAGAATAGTATACATGTCAGACCTTTGGGAGGGGAAAGACTTTAAAACCAAGCAAGACATAGAAAGAATCACAAAATGTAAAATAAATAATTTCAACTACATCAAATTAAAAAGCTTTTGCACAAACAAAACCAATGTAACTAAAATCAGAAGGGAAACAACAAACTGGGAAAAAATCTTCATAGAAACCTCTGACAAAGGTTTAATTACTCAAATTTATAAAGAGCTAAATCAACTGTACAAAAAATCAAGCCATTCTCCAATTGACAAATGGGCAAGGGACATGGATAGGCAGTTCTCAGATATAGAAATAAAAACTATTAATAAACATATGAAGAAGTGTTCTAAATCTCTTATAATCAGAGAGATGCAAATCAAAACAACTCTGAGGTATCACCTCACACCTAGCAGATTGGCTAACATGATAGCAAAGGAAAGTAATGAATGCTGGAGGGGATGTGGAGAAGTAGGGACATTAATTCATTGCTGGTGGAGTTGTGAACTGATCCAAACATTCTGGAGAGCAATTTGGAACTATGCCCAAAGGGCGACAAAAGACTGTCTACCCTTTGATCCAGCCATAGCACTGCTGGGTCTGTACCCCAAAGAGATAATGGACAAAAAGACTTGTGCAAAAATATTCATAGCTGCGCTCTTTGTGGTGGCCAAAAACTGGAAAACTAGGGGATGCCCATCAATTGGGGAATGGCTGAGCAAATTGTGGTATATGTTGGTGATGGAATACTATTGTGCTAAAAGGAATAATAAAGTGGAGGAGTTCCATGGAGACTGGAACAACCTCCAGGAAGTGATGCAGAGCGAGAGGAGCAGAACCAGGAGAACATTGTACACAGAGACTAATACACTGTGGTATAATCGAACGTAATGGACTTCTCCATTAGTGGCGGTGTAATGTCCCTGAACAATTTGCAGGGATCTAGGAGAAAAAAACACCATTCATAAGCAGAGGATAAACTGTGGGAGTAGAAACACCGAGGAAAAGCAACTGCCTGAATACAGCGGTTGAGGGGACATGACAGAGGAGAGACTCTAAATGAACACTCTAATGCAAATATTATCAACATACCAATGGGTTCAAATCAAGAAAACATGTAATGCCCAGTGGATTTATGCGTCGGCTATGGGGGTTGGGGGGAGGAAAAGAAAATGATCTATGTCTTTAATGAATAATGCTTGGAAATGATCAAATAAAATATTTTTAAAAAATCTAATGTGGTCTTGGTCTGCATTTGAGTCCCATTCCTCTCTTTCTTTTGTCATATCACAGACAGAATACTTTTTTTCAGTTCTTAGTAATAAATTTTAGGTAATATATTAATAAATTAGAATGTACTCAGAATACTTAAGAGCTTTTGAAGGAACTGGATTTATCTAAACTGAATAGATATCAGAGACATGGAAGTTGTCTTCAAGTATTTAAAAAGATATCACATGGAAGAGGATAATTAGAAGTTTGTTGTTTGTTTGTTTGTTTGTTTGTTTTTAATTTGGCTCCCATAAGGCAGAACTAGGAGCAATGGATCAGATTTCCATTTTAAATAAGGAAAAAAATATCTTATCTTTTAGACCTGTCCAAAAGTTATGATTGGTTACTTCAAGAGATAGTGGAATGCATATTACTGGATATGATTACATGAAAGCCTGATAATTAGAAACATTGTAGGAGGGATACTTGGTTATGGGATCCCAATTATTGGAAATCTTTTAATGAAAACCTAATGATTAGAAATGTCACAGAGAGGATCCTTGGTGATACAGGGGTTGGAGTAGTTGATGGCTGAAGTCCTCTCAGTGTCTGGAATTCTATGATTTTATTATCCTAGATTATAAATTCCTAGAGGATAGAGACCATAAATGTTCTCCTTATTGCATAATCCTTATAGCACCTTGCCAAGAACACTGCCTTCTGTTCCATGGACTCTTAAGTAAACAATAGTTTATGATGATCTCAGTGATAAAAATTCATGCAAATGAAGTGTTTCCTTGTGGTCATTTTACAAGCCTTACAGTTGAATGTTGTTAGTGATGCACAATAGCATCTGCAATGTTTTGATACCTACTTAGATGACCGCCATGTTGATGAATATTTTCCATGTGACTAAAGACAAGGACAGCATTTAAAATTTATAGTTGTTCCTTCATTGTCTATTTCCATCTATAACCCATGGAACAGAGCTGGTTATATTTGATTAAACACACTAGACTGAATCTAAACAGCTGATGGATGGTACATGTGCCATCTGCTTGGCAAGTAGACTAGAGTTGGGGATGCCTATCTCCAAGCCATTCTGGGAGGTACTAAACATGCATCCTTGCCAGCTGGGTACACTATTCTTCATATTGGCAAGGATAAGGAGGTTTGGAGAGAGCAATCAGCTTGCTGCAGTGGTCTCGGCATTCCCTTCCCTACAGACACAAACCAGAATGAGGAATAAAATATTGACTGTAAGGCCATTTCAGCTGGCTCATCTCCATTTCTTGACCAGGAGTAGAGTTCTAATTAATGCTTTCCTGGGCTGAAAGGCTAAATCAGAGGGTATGTAAAAATAGAAAATGACATTTATTGTAGCAAAGAGAAAAATTCTGCAACAAAATATGAAAATTATTTGAGCCAATTATAGATATCAGTAAAGTCTCATGTTCCTTAAAACCAATGTAGAATCATATTAATGTCAATTTTTTGTGCTAAATCAAGCAATCAACAAATCTTTATTAAGTGACTACTTTGTGCTATGAATTATACAAAGTATAGTATATGATAAATAAATAGACAGAAGAGGGGAAGAGAGAGAGAAAGAGAGATGGATAGATAGATAGATAGATAGATAGATAGATAGATAGATAGATAGATTGATTGATAGATAGATAGATTGATAGATGATAGAGCAAACAAGCAGGCAGTTCCAACACTCAAGAAACTGAAAAATTTCTTTCAACATTTAGCCAGAGCAAGCATTTTTCAAATAGACCAAAAGAGATGATTCTCAAATTCAAAAGTTCTTTGTCCTCATGAAAATGACTTAATAAAAAATCTTTTGTGAATAAAGTTCTTTAGCCCATACAAATTACTAATAGTAAACTAGATTTGTCAATATTCACTTCATCTTCTTTGGAGTATAGCCATGGGACTTCACTCCCCCTCACGCTCAAAACAATATTCTGGTTTCAGGGAAATGTATGTAGAAGACAACAAAACAAACTATATGATGGTATAACCTTGAAGTGGTTTTAGTACGAAATTTCCAAAGTAGTTCAAAAATGTAAGATTAGCAGAGGAAGAAGCTGGAGACAACAGGTAGCACTTATGTATAAATTGAGAGTGTTGGACTAGATGGCCTCTAATCTTCCTTCCAAGCTCTAGATCTATGATCCTGTGAAGACTCTGATTCTTGTACTTAGGCACAACATGCATCCCATGTTTTCGTGGTAATCTTAAATTATCATTTTTGATAGATAGTCACAATATGGTGATGTTCTGTCTAACCTCCTGTAGCTAATCTGTTGCAAAGTCTGTTGGTTGACTCTTATCTTTTAAACATCTCTTGAATATATTCTTTTTCTCTTCTGACACTGCTAGCACCCTGGTGCAGGCCCTCATTGTCTCATGCCTACACTAATTCAATATCAGGCTCATTAGTTTCTCTGCCACAAGTGTTCTCCATTCAAGTCCATCTTCCAATCTAATGTCAAAATAATCTTCCTAAAGTATAAGTTTAACCATATCACATACCTTTCGTCTACTCAATAAACTCAAGTGCCTCCCTATTACCACCAGCATAAAATATGAAATCCTCTAGTTGATATTTAAAGCTCTTCCTATCCTGTCCATCTCTACCTCTTCTAACATTCTTCTCTTTGTCCCAAATACTATGTGATCCATCAATCCTGGCCTCCTTCTTGCTCCTTGAACAAAATACTCTTATCTCTTGATGCTGGGCATTTTCTCTAACTAAAATGCTCTCTTGCTTCCTTATCTCCACCTTCAAGTTTCCCTGGCTTTCTTCAAGCCACAGTTGATATCAATCTTTTCCAGAAAACCATTCCCAAACCCCCATAATTCTATTGCCCTCCCTTGGTTGATGATTTCCCATGTATTCTGTTTATAGTTTGATTGTACATGGGTGTTTGCATATTGTTTCCCCTATTAGATTTGTAGTTCTTTAAGTTTTTGCTTTTCTTTATAACTTCAGAGTTTAGCACATAACAGATCCTTAATGAATGTTTATTGACTCATTGACTGTTAAACATCTTCATAAGCATCAGTATTGATTTTTAGTGATATTAGATACAGAACAAATACAGATAGGCTACTCCAGTGCCAAAAGGAATCACATAAGAAAACCAAATCATAAACAAATGAAGAATGAGACAAATATCTTTCCAAGAATATTTGGAGAGAAACAATTAAATTTTGAACATATATGATTTGTGATTTTTAGAATGATTTCCTTTCACACATGAAAAAAAATACAGTTGCCCTTGGTTCTATCATGAAACAAACAAACAAAAAGACTAAAGGTGCTTACCTTTTCAATTATTTGTTGAAATTTATGTCCAAAATGTGCAAATATTCTGAAATTAAGATTAAGTCAAATTTATGAACATCTGAGCCAGGAGATGTGTCTCTTTCTACCTATGTGATCCTGGACAAGTCATAAAACCTCTCTGGGCTTCAGTTATTTATCTATAAAATAAAGAGAGGAGGATGAGATTATAGACAATCTCTAAAGTCCTTCCCAACTCTAAATCTCTTATCCTATGATCCTAAGTCGAACGGTGAATCAATAGTTTTGTTTGTTGCTTGCTTTTCAATTTATTTTCATCATTGCACATTTCAGAAAATTGGCAGTCTCTTGCCTATTTCATATAGTAGAGGAATGCCAATTGACTTAATTTATGAAACAACTCATTCATAAACATTGCTAAGATTTAGTAGTTGTTGGAGCCCAGGGATGAACAGGCAAACCTGGCACCCCAGTTATGATATTGGAATAAAATGGCACACTCATAGGAGATCTGACAGTTCAGAGAATGAGATGAACATAGCCATAGCACAAGAAGAATATTCAGAACAAGGAAGGAATATTAACTGGGGATACAGCTGATTTGGTTGAGCAGAATATTCCTTTGCCATCAGTTGGTCATGCTACTGGTCTTTAGTCTAAAGCCAAAAAAAAGAGTCTTGTCCCCTCATGGCCTGGGAGCTTTTGTACTTAGGGAAACCAAAAACTCCATCAATGGGTCCAAATCTTGGCTCCATGTAGCATACCAGGCATGTTAGCATCTTGGAAGTATGGTTGATGTGTTGATATTGTATCCTGTATATTCATTTACCAAACGCATAGTCAGAACACTTGATGTTCATTGTATGGAAAGCAACAGTCCAAAGGACTAGCAAAGGATGGGCAAATTCCTGGGCTGGGCAATGACAGCCATGCTGCCCTGACTCGGAGTACATTCATTTGCAAAGCATGGGTTGGATTAATATCCACTTCTTTGATCTCGTCATTGTCAATTCAACCAATGTTAAGACCTATGCCATGTTACCTATGCGTTGATCTCCTCCCGATCCACATTCCTAAAACCTCCAATAAATACTGGGGTACTAGTGTGAATTTCTCTCTTAATTTCCTGTATCTTCAAAGTGCTCTGTCGTATCTTTTCCTGCTGATCCTCATGACGCTGTCGCCCCCATGCTTCCTATTAATGCTCAGATGCTCTTGTCCATTGGAGGCATTAAGGAGTTGTTACTCCCCACATATTTTCTTTCCTCACGAAGCTGTTGCCCCCATGCTTCCTATTAATCCTCTGGCACTCTTATCCATAGGAGACATTAAGGAGTTGTTACTCCCCATGTATTTTCTTATTCCTCATATTTCCCATTAATTCTCAGTGGGAAATATTACCGGAGTTCGCGTCACTCCCCATGTGTTTTAACTTGCTGTCTCTGAGTCTTTATTATTCACCAATTTCCTTAGTCTCCTCTCTCCTTCTCAGGTTATTACCCACAGGTAAAACTGTATAGGAACCACAGGCCTGTTCGCTATACTCCCTGAGCTAATGAAATCTTGAGGAAAGTTTCAGTATCTTTTGTTTTGAGTTTCAATATATGCTCAGGAAGAAATTAGCCTAACCTGAGAGTGGTGCTGTAGTGTATTACTCCCCCATAGTAATACATGAATCCACTGGAGTCATTGACTACTTGAGGATAAGGAATGACCCCTACCATTATAGTGATTAAAATCCAATTGGAGAAATGAGATTAAAGTTCATGAAACAAAAGAAGTAGATTATGCTTCAAAGATTGTCTAATTTCATCAACTTCTTGAAGCTATTTGAAGTTATGTGCACTGTGGAATTTAAAAGTCTCACAGCTTACAACAAGATCATATTT
Source organism: Monodelphis domestica (assembly GCF_027887165.1). Classification (NCBI taxonomy): domain Eukaryota; kingdom Metazoa; phylum Chordata; class Mammalia; order Didelphimorphia; family Didelphidae; genus Monodelphis; species Monodelphis domestica. Next base: position 446,895,346 of record NC_077228.1, on the reverse strand, counting down.
AAAACACTTTCAGAGCAATCACTGCATAGCTCCTTTTTCTTTGCCTAGATAACACTATTGGTAAATTTAGGAATAAGGTATCTCCAGCATCAACAGCTCAACTGAATAAAGCAATATAAATGTCAAATATCATTGCCTGTGAAATTTGTCACAGCAGTTGATGGGAGATTATTTATTAATATCAACATAGGTGATAGATATTAATATCTCAAGGGTGCCTGGGTAGTTGTTATCTCCAGACTGCCCTCTTGATAGGAGCCAAAAGCCCTACTTATTTATACTATATTTGATGAGGGTTCAAATATGTAATGAGTCATTTCTTCACAAAGGTGCCACTCTCAGGTCTCATTCCACTCTATCAAACTCTAGTCTCAGCACTTTCATTGACCTCCTTACTGCTCTAACCAAAGAAATAGGTTGCAATAAGCTATATGGATAAAGCATCAACCTTTTCCTTCATTCCTCACCAGGGTTTCCCCAAGTATACATCTTCCTTCCAGCTCTCTGTACTCACCTATTATTCCTACTTCCCAAAAGCTACTGCAGTACCTGAATAGGTAACTCATCCTGGCAAATACAGATTCAGTTCATTTTCTAAGTAAAATTTTGGGTCTCTGAGAGAATATCAGGCATCTCTGGGTAGAAGAGCTTGGACTTTAAAAGAGACAGGGAGGTTAGAGGCAGAGAGACAAAGGTATAACCTGGCTCATTTGACATTGGTTCTTGAGAGAAAAAATGATAAATAACATGTATACAAATTATATTGTAATACATATGATCCATATAACAAAATATAAAATATGTCATATTTTATTATACATTTTAAAAAAGAGACTCTTTACTGACCTGGGCATTGTACCCCCAGAAACTCGGGCAAATTATTATCAGTGAAATTCCTTTTCTCCTTTACATCCTTGTGATTCCTAGCCTAAAACATATCATGACCCCTATAGGACCCTGAGATGATTGTCCTCCTTTGATCCTCCTTTAGATTTAAGATGGACAGAGAGATGCACCTCCAGGCTACACCTCAATCCTATCACACTACATCTCAGACATCTGTCTATTCCCTAAAACTAAGGAATCTTTTATGAGGGTCATTCCCTATGTCTCCAGGCAGACCCCAGTCAGATAACCAAACCCCTGACCGAATGTCTGAGAGTTTACAACTCTAGAGTCACTCCCACACCATGACAGCATCTGTTGTAAAGAGTATAAAATCCCCAGAAGTGATGTCATCTGGGGGACAGCTTTTCCATCCATGCTGTCCTCCCAAGGAGCAGCCTTCCATCTTGCTGTTCCACCTGTACCATCCTCCTGGCCATTCTCAACATTACACTCTAAATTAATAAATTTCTCTTTTTATTTTTAAGCTAGGCTTTGGAGTCTTGCCTTCTTGCAAAAGGTATCCTTCCCGAACCCCAGGGGTGCACCTTTTCACCCCCACAACATTACCTCTTTGGGTATCTTTTATGCTCATCCTTAGTGCTCTTTCATATTCCTTTTAACTCAGCATTTATTTTTTAAATAGCTACTAAGTATAAGGTACAGAAATACCTCGATTTTCGTTGACATCAGTTATAGTCAATTTCAGTTTTTGTGGATTTTTTCCATGAAAAATTTGTCTCCCTTTTCATAAGTTGTCTCACATTTTGTCCTTTGATGCTAATTTTGTGGAAACAAAGGGCAACCCATGCATTCTTCTGCTTAGTGTGAACAATACATGTATTGAAAAGCAAATAAATCCATTTATGCATAGAGATAGCAAATGAAAATCAGATAAAGCATATGGAAGAAATATATATATATATATATATATATATATATATACATACCTAACTATACAAAATGAAGGAGCTGTCTCATTGGGAGTGAGATATCTCAACTCAGCCAAGTAGAAATTCTACCATGGTATCTCAACTGAGAAGAGGGACATAATCAAGGTAACAATTCCTTTATATGTTAGCTTCTTCCCAAAGTCTTTCCAGATAATGCCTTGATACCTTATGGAGGTGGATTCCCTTTTCAAACAATAATCTCTCTCTCCCCTTCTTGCTATCTTTCATACACCAAGAAGAGTCTTCATTCAGAAAGGCAAATACCATTTTTAATGTTCATTTATTCTTTATATTAGTCTTTTATTTTCATTTTATAATTATTTCTTTGTAAAAGTTAAAATAGTCTAGTAATAAAAGTATTGTATTTTATGAGGTTTATTAAAGATCATTAGAAATCAAGGATACAAATAATAAACAAGTGCCTAGGGCTAATTAGCCCATTTACATTTTACTTACTACATGTTGCAATCACTGAATAGAGGAAGAGAGAGAGATGAAGTAGGCATTACAGCCAGTTTAAATACAAATTGTGATCTCGCCCAGGTGGAGACTCAGGTGAGATTATAGGGAATTCTGGGAAGTACCAAGGACTTCTGGGGATTGAAGTCTGGGGTTCAAATCTCCATTTTTATATCTTATTATTTTTAGTATTCTCTATAAAATGTGTTTTGGGTATGCATTTTGGAGTGTCTAGAATGAATTAATTGGATTTACATTGACTCATATGGAAATAATTGTCTCGGTTTTCATTTGTTTCAGATTTCACAGATTATTTTCTGAGGGATTATTAACAAAACCTGAGGTATCACTGTACTGAATTAATTACTGGAATACAAAGATGAACCTTCACATCTCTCCCATCTATTTCCTCTCCACACTCAAGGATACCTCCCTAGTTCAGACCTGCTTAATGCTAGCATGGACTATGGCCTTCTTATTGGATTCTCTGCTTCTAATCTCCTTCTTCTATGATTTCTCTTTCCTGATGCTGGAAAAGCCATACCTCTAAAGCATAGGTTGGCCCATTTTATTCCCCCTTCTCTTAAAACTCCAGTGGCTCCCTATTATCTCTAGTATAAAAATATTATCTATTCAAATATGTACCTAAAAGATGTTATAACCTTGCTTTGGGTTATCATTTTTTTTAATGTAATAAAATTTCCCAGATTTATCACATATTGTTGTCTTTCATGTAGCCTCTGGCTCAGGTGAATTAGCTTATTTTCTATTACTTATATAAGACTTTCCATCCCATTCCCATGCCTGGAATGCATTCTCTCTTTGCCTCAAAGAGGGAGTTATGACCCCAGGGCCTCACACACTCTCTGGTAGATAATAGGAACTTAATAAATTCTTTTCCATTGACTAGAATTCCTAGCTTCCCTCAGTTTTTGAATGAACTCATTCTGATCTCAAGTCTTCTTGCAAGTCTTCTCCTTCAGCTTCTAGTATTTACTGTGTCCTAAATCTCATCCAAGAGGAAATTCTCCTAAAGTCTGTAGTGTAGCAAACTGGAGATAAGGGCTCTGATGGAGAATGGCATTTCCTTTCATGTCACTTCCTTTTTAGAGCCTTTTATTTCAGCAGCCTGAAGTGGGGTTGCCATTATCTACAAATTTCTCCAAGCTGGAAGTCAGAAGAGCCTGGAGCACTTGAAGAGACTCCCAAGCATAAAGAAGAACAAATTTCTATTCTCTTTCCCTCACCAATTCTATTTCCCACACCTCATTCAGGTACAGGGAATGGATCTCTAGCCAAGAGCTCCATACCAATGGGCTTTGGGACTGGGGTTATATATTATTTACTTATCCATGTGTATGTTGTTTTCTATTGGTAGTATGGGTATCTATTTGGGTTTTATGTTAGGATAAATGACTAAAAATTAGAGCTATTACACAGCTGAATGGGCTGCCATTCAGAAGAAATAGATTTGCTTTTTCATTTCAGATTTTCAAGTCAAGATTAGGCAAGGGTTCTGGATCCAGTTCTAACAAGCTACTTGCTAAATTTGTCAGTATAAACATTTATATCCTAGAAATTGGCAACAAATCAGGGCTTGATTTATTTTGCTATTGTTGATTGTCTAGATTTAAGAAAGTATTAATAACAAAAATTAATCATTAAATGAGGAACAAGTTGTTAAACATTTGCCTGCATATCTCTGTCTTGCTACATATCACGACTGTTTAAAAGCTCAGGGAATGAAATCCTCACCAGAATGGAGCCCTGGTGCCTGGAAAGTTGATAATTAATAATAATAATGATAATAAATGTCATTTACATAGCACTACGGTTTGCAAAGGTATTGCATCTAATATCTCATGTGAGACACAATACTCATGAAATTGAGACTAAGCTTTGGTTAAGGCCTGAACTGGAAGATGAACTTCAAATGCTCAAATTCAATGATTTGGGGGGAAAGGAAACAAAAATGAAGGCCATTTAATCAAGGTAAGGAACAAATTTCTGGCCAGTGAGGAAACATAAGCTCAAAATAAGAAAATTTATTAAGCAGAAACCAAAAGAATTCTGAATACAGAAGTGACTGGAGTAAAGAGATACTGGGAAGTTTTGTCAAGACATAAAGAAGAAACATTTAAGAATAATCTTCAAAATTCTACTCTGTGCTCCTGTGAGTATTTTATCTTGTAAATTTTTTTGTGTTATTTACCTTACCTATAGCAAAAATAGCTATTATTGGACTTTAAAAGACTAGAAGTGTGTTATTCTTCTGACAGATTCCAATGAAGAGGGATCCCGGTGCCTGAGTAGTACTTAAGGCTCCATTCCAAAGGCTATAACCATATGGGAAAGGGCCATCCAAACCATCTGTGGTAGTATCAAAGGCAGGAAGCTGGATGCCAAATGGCTACGGAACTACTAGAGAATAGGATGGTCTATTTACCCCTCTATGCCCTCTCATATAAAAAGAGAAAAATGGAGCCCCCTATGACTCAGGGTTCATAGTGGGAGGAGGATTCTGTGATGTAATCCCTCAAACATCTGCTTCTTTATTCATCTATGCCATGTGGTAATTATAACAAACCCCCAAGTAATCAAGCTACAGTCACATCGAGAATTTTGTCCTTCAAAACTAAATTTCAACTGGTGAACATACTAGAACATTCATTTCTTCAAAAAATAAAAATTTCATATTGAAGAAGAAACAATCCTCATTCAGCATTTTGAGTGATTAATATGTAACATGAATTTTAGCTCAGCCTTTGGATGACTTAGTGGTCCACAAATGTGGACCACAATGATGGAAATGAAATTATGAGAACAGAATAAAAGATGAAAATCTGAAAAAGGCATTTTTATGCAAAACAGAGAGTTAGCCCCAATAAATCAATGAAATAAACTGAGGAAAAAAACTACAAAAGTTCAAGCAACTCCCTTAATTGGGAATGAAGTAATGGAGGCCAGAACAATGGAGTTAATATAGAACATGCAATGAGTAAGGCTGAATTTAAAGTCAGTCTTGCTTTAGGGATATTCTAAGAAATTTCATCAGAGTGTTTAATTGTTTGAGAGTATCTGAGCACCAACACATATCAGAGATGGGAGAGTGGACAATATAAAGTAGCCAGCAACATTTGCTTTACTCAAGATTACCCTCCTTGAAGATAGAAGTTCTTTCAGGAGGTAGAAAAAGCTAGGGCACAATTAATCAAGCCATAAGAATGAAAGCAAATCAACTAAGAAACACCATTGTCTAGGTTAGATATAATGTCTTTGTATCTTAACTTCTTTTGATGATAATAATAATAGTAGCCTGTTTGAGTCCACAAATATCAAACTTCTGTTTTGTAAAAGGCAAGATTTCGCTTCAAAAGAGTCCATTGTGTGAACTGTAAGTACATACTCGTCAAATTCAGGAAAGAAAGGGAAAGTTGCCTATTTCATAAAGCAAGCAATTTCAAGTTATTGAAATATGCCTTTATGTGTAATCATGAAAAACATAAAAATAAAAGAGGAGGAAGTTGTGGGGGAGAGCACTTTTCTATTCAATAGTCTTAATGAATATGTAAACCTATACCTAACTGTACTAGTATATGTTATATACAGTTAGAGGAAGGAAACAACCATTTATTAAGCGCTACTTTCTGTTTTCTGTCATTAGTACAGTGACTAATAAATATCACAAATTTCAGTATTAAAAGAGAGCTCAGAGAACATCTAGACCAAGTCAGATGTGAAAAATACAACAATGTACCCAAAAAAGGGTTATCTAGGCATTGCTTTTTGTTGTTCAGTAGTGCCAATTCCTTGTAATCTCATGGGCCATAAAATACCAGTCTCTTCTGTCTTCCACTATATCTTGAAGTCTGCTCAAGTTGATGTTCATATTTTCTATGACACTATCTCTCCGTCCCATCTTCTAAAGTCCCCTTTTCCTATGTCTTCAATCTTTCCCAGCATCAAGGTCTTTTCCAATGAGCCCTGTCTTCTCATTATGGGGCTCAAGTATTTAAGCCTCATTTTCAGGATTTGACCTTCCAGTGAATAGTCTGAATGTATTTCTTTAAGTATTGACTGCTTTTATTTCTTTGTTGTCCAAGGGACTTTCAAGTCTTCTCCAGCACCACAACTTGAAAGTATCAATCCTGCAGTACTCAACTTTCCTTATAATCCAACTCTCCTAGCCATACATTACTAATGGAAAAACCATAGCTTTGACTATTAGGACCTTTGTCAGCAAGGTAATGTTTCTGCTTTTTAAGTATGTTCTCCAGATTTGCCATTGCTTTCCTTCCAAGGAACAAGTGTCTTTTAATTTACTGTCTGCAGTGATCTTTGAACCTAAGAATATAAACTCTGATACTACTTACATTTCTTCTCCCTCTATTTACCAGGAAGCAATGGGACCAGTTGTTAAGATCTTCATTTTTTTTATCTTAAGCTTCAAACCAGCTTTTATACTCTTCTCATTGACCCTTATCAAGAAGCTTCTTAATTCTTCACTTTCTGCCATCAGTCTGTATATGGAGATTGTTATGTCTCCAGTCAACCTGAATTCCTGCTTTTTGAAAAATATCCCCTTCTGCTTCATTGACTACACTAAAGCCTTCGACAATGTGGATAACAATAAAATATGATGTCCTCAAAAATACAGAAGTACCAGATTATCTTACTTGTCTCCAAAGGAACCTACATGCAAGTCAAGAAGCAAAAAATTAGAACTGAACACAGAACAATATATTGGTTTCAGATTGGAAAAGGAACACCTTAAGGCTATATCTTGTCACCTAATTTATTTAACCTATATATAACCTTTGCTAAAAGACCTTTAATGCAGTTAAGGGAGTAATAACCTTCTAAGAAATGCCATTCCTCTTTTAGATAACTCTGATTTTTAGAAAGTTTGTTGTTATTTTTGCTTTTCCTCATAAAAAGTCTAAATTTGGCTCTGAAACTTCCAACCACAACTCCTAGTTCTATCCTCTGCAATCCATCTATACAAATCCAATCCTTCAAACAGGACAGCTTCTGGAAACACTTTAAAATAGGCATCAACCCCACCACCACAGTCCAGTCTTCTTTAGACTAAACCTACCCAGTTTAACCCCTCCTGAATCACTCTGAGCTATGCCATGCAAGGTTACTCAAGATAGATGAGGCATAGGGGAGGGATCTGACAAAAAGTGATCCAATGGAAAAGAAAATGACAAACCACTTCAGTATCTTTGCCAAGAAAATTTCATGATCAATCTTAAAATTCTAAAAGACACATCAAATGCTAAGCCTTTCAGATTGGAAGGTGTCCTGAGTTCTGGAGGTCTTACATGCCATGATCTGTAGGGTCAGGAATTTCACTGAATGACTGAACAATAACAACAACAACCTGGTTTAAACTAGTGAGGCAACTGTGAATTACAGAATGTTCTGAAAGAAATGAATCTTCATCACTTTCAGGTACATAATATAGTAATCACAACTTGGCCAACTAGCAAAATGTTGCCCAGCAGAATTGCTCAGAGAAATTGTTATAATGAATAAAGAAGGTTATGTAAATGAATGCTTCTGAAGCACTTGAGGGTACTTAAAAACAGTTTGTTCTCTTAAGCAGTTTAAACATTCCCCCAGGTAATCTCTAGGGTTTTTTTTTTCTCCTCTTAATTAGCTTAGCAAATTATTTCTTCAAAAATGTGAAAAAAGTAAACTTTGTTAAATGTCCTGATCAAATTATCATAAATTACATATGAATACAGTCTAAAGGAAAGCCATAGATCTATGTCCTGGAAATTAGCCTGCTTTGCTCAGTAAGTTGACTCACAGGCATCCCTTCCTCTTCCTGTCCTGCCTTATCTGTCCCTGCACCTTCCTCAATCATTCTTGGCAACTTCAATGTTAAATGTAATTCGCCAAAGATTTGTTAAGTATTTTCTGTGGACCAGGCATCATTCTTAGCAAAGGGTCTATAAAACAGATATACATAGACCCTGCTCTCAAAGACTTTATAATCTAAAGAAGGTGATGAGAAAAACACAAATAGTATAGTAATATTAATAGTAGTTGGAATTTATTTTGTGCTTTTAAAGTTTGCAGAGGCTTCACAAACATTATCTCATTTTATCCTTGAAACTATTCTAAGAAATGTTATTGTTATCCCTATTATACTGATGAGGAAACTGAGGCCAACAGAGGATAAGTAAAGTGTCAAGCCAGGGCCACAAAATAATGAGCATCTGAGTCCAAATTTAAACTCAGATCTTCCTAATTCCAGGTCCAACACTCTACCTACTCTACTGCTAACTATGATAACAATACTCACTAAGATTAACTAACATTTTGACATTTTAGTTCTTGATTTTCTCAACCCCAATACCTTCCATTGACTACTTTTGGTGGGAAGGAGTAGGGAATGGGTTATACCCTAGACTTCATTATCATGTAAAACTGTTTATTTAACCTTCAAGTCTACCATCATGTAGATAAGATCTTGATTTCTTTTGAGCCCCAATCTCATGTCATCAATTATCTATTGGATTGCCAAATGAAAGTCCTATAGTCATCTTTTAAAATGAACATTTCTATTTTTTAAAAAAATTACCTTTCTCCACAGATACTCATTACTTCTTAACTTGGCTATAATTTTCTTCTTGTGGAGAGAGGAAAAGAGAGATACTATCAATCCTTCCAAATAATGCATGCTCACAGCCTCCTAGTCTTCCCGATTCTTCCCTCCTCTATACTCCTCACATTCTGTCACTTACCAAATCTTATCAATTATACCTCTACAACATCATTAATATCCATTCCTTTTATTTGATTTCATTACCAATAAGTAGTTGGTCTTCTAGGCTGGCAGAAAGACATGGCAGCCAAAGACAATATCCAATGAGAATACAATGTTTTATTGGGGGGTGAGGGGAGGTGTAGTTTTATTTTTTAATTAATTAATTTCTTTGTTACATTAAAATACCCAGTTAATTCCTTCCCTTCCTATCCTCCTACAGAAGACATCATTTCATCAAAAGGTATAAGTACACATAAAACTATGTTTTGCTTATTTCTATCAGTTATTTCTCTGAAGGTAGACACGAACTTTTCAAAGACTATGGCTGAATAATGTTCTCTTGGTTCTGTTCATTTCACTTTTCATAATTTCATGTAGTTCTTTCCATGTTTTTTTTTCTAGAATTAACCTACTTATCATTTCTTATGGTGCAATAGTATTCTATCACAATCATATGCCACAACTTGTTTAGCCATTACCTAATTGATGGGAATCCTTTCAATTGCTAGTTCTTTGCCACTATAGAGAGTTGTTATAAATATTTTAGAACATATAGTTTCTTTTCCTTTTTACCTGGTCACCTTAGGAAGTAAAAATAGTATTTCTGGATCAAAATATATGCACAAATTTATAACTCTTTGAGCATAATTGCAGATTGTTCTCTAAAATGGTTAGATCAGTTCACAGTTCCACCAACATTGTATTAGTGTTCCCATTTTTTCAAATCCCCTCCAACACTTGTTACTTTACTCTTTGATCATAATAACCAATCTGATAGATATACTATCTAGAGTTATTTTGATTTGCATTTCTCTTATAAAGATTTAGACCATTTTTACATATAGTTATGTATACCTTTGATTCCTTCATCTAAAAATATCTGTTCATATTCTTTGACTATTTATGCAGACTGGAAGAAACTAGATATAGACCAATATTTTGTACCATTTAACAAGGTAAGAACAAAATGAATACAGCACTTAAACTTAAAGGGAGATATCATAAGCAAATTAGAAGAACTGGGAACATATTACCTATGAGATTTATGGGTAGAAGAATTTAAAAATGAACCAAAGATAGAAAGCATAAAATATAACCTAATTAAGCAACTTTAACCAGTTTGTATTCATTATTTTATGGCTTTTTAGAACAATATTCTCTGCATTTAATCCTTTTATCTAGTGTTTTAATGATAAATTGTAATCATCATTTTAAGACTAAGTAAAATCAGGGGCAGCTGGGTATCTCAGTGGATTGAGAGCCAGGCGTAGAGATGGGAGGTCCTAGATTCAAATCTGGCCTCAGACACTTCCCAGCTGTGTGACCCTGGGCAAGTCACGTAACCCCCATTGTCTAGCCCTTACCACTTTTTTGCCTTGGAACCAATACACAGTATTGATTCCAAGATGGAACATAAGGGTTTATTTTTTTTAAAAAAGAATGAAAAAAAGAATAAGTAAAAATCCAAATTGTTGATTGAATGATTGTAAATGAGAATCAGTAACCAATAATTATATAGTGAGTACAAGTCACAAAGAAAACCCTTTGAAATGTCTCTTGAAATATCCTTGCCTAAGGGAGTTGTGTACATGTTTTTGGCATCCTGGAATGTGCTCAAATATTCCTAAAACTGGGAATTTTTGACATCTCAGGTGTCTTTAAAGCTACAGTTACCTTGGCTTTTTTACCTCACATGGAACAGAAATGATATAATGGACCCCAAGATAAGAAGAGTGTAATTTCTTGAAGAATGAAGCCTTTTAGAAGACAAAAACTTTGGTTGCCCTCCCCAAAGAAGAAAGATTCAGCCGAGCCTGCCCTTTCTGGGGAAAGTTTGTATAATCTGACTATAAAAGCTTGGGCAGTTAAAATCTCTGCATCTTTGGCTGAGCTGGAATGGACCTGGACCCTGACATTCTGAAATTTACAACTTTCTACAATAAAATGTCAGTTTGGCTCAGATAATTGCTTCCCAGTATTTATTTTTCATTTAACAAAAGCATTGTGAGATGTTAAATGGATAACTTTGAAAACATTAAATTAAAAAAGGTTTTGTACAAATAAAACTAATATCACTAAGATTAGAGGGAAAGCAGCAATTTGGGGGAAACATTTAATAGATAGTTTCTAAGAGGAATGACATCTAAAATATAAGGAGAAAGTTGTCAGATATATAAGAATATGAGCCATTCCTCAATTGAGAATACAAGTTTTTTTTGTAAAACCTTACACAAAAGGATGGCAAGTTTCATGGAGTGTCATATCACAAAACAGCAAAGGGCAATGAAGAGTAAAATGTGCCCTTTAAGACCTCATTGTGTGACATAGCTAAACTGGATTATCCACAAGGTATTCATAAATGACACTAAAAGAGTGCTCTGTGGCAGCTAGGTGGCACAGTAGATAGAATGACATTTATATAGGATTTGGGGCAGCGGGGCAGCATAGTGTGTCCACTGTGTTTCCAGTGCTAAGCATAGAGTCAGGAAAACTCATCTGCTTGAGTTCAAATCTGGTCTCAGACACTTCTTAGCTATGTGACTCTGGACAAGTCACTTACCCCTGTTTACCTCTGTTTCCTCATCTGTAAAATGAACTGAAAAAAGAAATGACAACTCACTCCAGTATCTCTTCCAAGAAAACCCCAAATAAGATCACAGAAAGTCAGACACAACTGAGGCAACTGAACAACAAAGACTCACTTCATAAGAGTTTTCCATTCTGATCTTATCATTTTTCAGATAAGGAAACTGTAGCCCAAAAAGTTAAATACCTTATCTGAGGTCACATAGGTAGGAAATGAAAAACCCAGGATTCGAACCCAGATTTTTCTAGATCCAAATGTCATGTGTTTGAGAGTCACAATCAATCACAAGAGATTTTCCTAGCAATCCAAAGGAAGAACCAAATAAACAAATAATATCCCTGCCCTACAATTGAGTAGAAATATTATTGGCTTATTAGATGTCCTTTGGCCAAGAATTAAGGCCAACTGATGAACTGGGTCCAGAACTGAATAAGGGGAGAACATGCTTGGAAATCTGGATAGCATGTTCAATGATCCCAAGAAGTTCTCTGACAACCATGCATGTTTTTAGCACTGATATCAAGATGTTGTTTTTGTTTATTTATCTTTCAGTCATGCCTCACACTTTGGCCCCCATTTGGGATTTTCTTGGTGCAGACACTGGAGTGGTTCACCATTTCCTTCTCTAGCTCATTTTATAGATGAGAAAACTGAGGCAAACCAGGCTAAATGACTTGTCTGGGGTCATATAGCTAGTAAATGTCTGAGACTAAATTTGTACTCAGGTCTCCTTATATCTAGGCCCAACATCTATCCACTGTGACACCCAACTACAATAAAGCATTTTGGTGGTAGAATGTCATCCGTGTTCAGAAAGAACTCTGTGTGTGTCAGGAACCAGTATTTCCCAAAGTAGTGATTTGCCTTCAGATCTTCTAGCACCAAGGAGTTCACCTAATAAAAATACTTAGCAAAGCAAATGGAAGATGATTGTAGACTGATGAAATATTCAGGATAGCAAAATGGCTACAAACGGGAAAGGGAAGCACTTGCTACATTACTAAAATATCTTTTTACTTCAGGCTTCTCCAGATTGAAAGATGTGTTCACACACACACACACACACACACAGAGAGAGAGAGAGAGAGAGAGAGAGAGAGAGAGACAGAGAGAGAGACAGAGACAGAGAGACAGAGAGACAGAGAGACAGAGAGAGAGAGAGTGAGAGAGAGAGAGAGAAAGAGAGAGAGAGAGAGAGAGAGAGAGAGAGAGAGAGAGAGAAAGAGAGACAGAGAGACAGAGAGACAGAGAGGAAGGGAGGGGGGAGGGGGAGAAGGGGGAGACAGAGAGACAGAGACAGAGAGAGACAGAGACAGAGACAGAGAGAGACAGAGACAGAGACAGAGAGAGACAGAGACAGAGACAGAGAGAGAGGGAAGGAGAGAAAGAGACAGAGAGACAGAGACAGACAGACAGACAGAGGGAAGGAGAGAGAGAGACAGAGAGACAGAGACAGACAGAGATAGACAGGAGATAGACAGACAGACAGAGAAAGAGGGAGAGAGAGAGAGAGAGAGAGAGAGAGAGAGAGAGAGAGAGAGAGAGAGAGAGAGAGAGAGAGAGAGAGAGAGAGAGAGCTGCCCCCAACATCAGTGATAAACCTCAAAAACATCTCCCTGGTGGAATTGGGGCTTTCACTTGCTGCTAAGTCGGATGCTGGACCCCGTTTAAGATCCTGTTGATTTTTGAAGCCCTGTACAATTTAGGCTCCCTGTATAACTAAATGAGGTTTTGGTTCCCTATTGCCCGGGTCATGTTCTGTGCAGTGCAGATACTGGGCTCTGGCTCATAGAGAAATACCGCCATAAATCATTAAGTGTCAGAGCCTTTTCAAGTTAAATCCCTGAGCTCTGGAACAGAGTGCAAGCAGAGGGTTCAGGGAACGTCAATTATGGAAATGCCTCAAGTTAAGATTAAAGGTATATTTGGTTATTCATTTACTTTCCATTCCTGAATAGCAATAACTCTATTTCAGGAATCATTTTTGCAGTATACTCTTTGGTATAGAGCTTACCAATGCAAAAGACATTAAAAAAAAAACTGAAAATAGTCATGGCTAGCATTTATATGGCACTTTTAAAAAAGATTTGCAAAGTACTTTACAAACACTATTTCATCTTATCCTCATACAAACAACCCCAAGAGGTAGATGCTATTGTTATCCTCAGTTTAAAGGGGAGGGAATGAAAGCCAAGAGATCAAATTACTCACCTAACATCACATAGGTAGTAAGGATGTCTGATGCTGGATTTGAACTCATATCTTCCTAAATCCAGATCTAGTGCTCTATCTGCTGTGATACCTATCTGTAACTGTATTTTATCAGGTCTTTCACCCGGAGATTCAGAGTCCCAGAAAGCATTTTATTACTATTATATATTTTAAACTCTTGCCTTCTGTCTTAGATTCAATACTGTGTATTGGTTCCAAGAGAGAAAAGTGGGAAGGGCTAGGAAATGAGGGTTAAGTGATTTGTCCAGGGTCATGCAGCTAGGAAGTATCTGAGGCCAGCTTTGAACCTAGGACCCCAGTCTCTGGGCCTGGTTCTTAATCCAGTCACTCAGCTGCCCCAAGATATTTTATTATGAAAACAGGGTGTCTGCTTTATTATTAAAATAGATAATGGATTTTTTATACCCTTACCTTCTTAGTAACAACTCTAAGACAGAAGAGCAAGGTCTAGGCAGAATTAAGTGACTTTTTACAGTCATACAGCTAGGAAATGTCTAAGGCCACATTTGAGTCTATGTTCTCACCCATCCCAGATCTGGCACTCTATCCACCATGCCACCTAACTGCCCAAGACCTCTACCAAATTAAAGTAAAAGGAAGGAGATGCTCTTCCCAGGATAAGCTGATCACCTGAAACCTCAGCATGATGTTGCCAACTCAGCCTTCAATATTCAACATCTTTCCAATTTCTGTGCCTCTTCTCTCCTCTGATTGAAAGGCAAGAAAGCAGAATACTTGACTCCTCCCAAAACTACCAAGGACAGAGATCTAGATTTTCCAATTTATTCTCCATTTTCATCCACAGTTCTACTTGTTTTTATTTCCACAAAAAAAAAAGACGCCCCTTACACTGAATATCCCCTAGTGCCCAATCCTCCCCCAGCTTTCCAGATTTCTTGTATGTATTTTCTTTTCCCATTAGATTGTAAGCTTTTTGAGGGCAGAATCTAACTTTCTATTGATTTGTATCCCCAGCCCATGGCACAATGCCTGGCCCAAAGTAAGTACTCCATCAATTTTGATTGAAATGAATTGGTGTCAAATACAATCTCCATTTCAAAGCCTAGACAGTAAATCAAACAGGAGAGTGCCTTTGAGTACATTGGCATTAACAAAATCGAGAGTAGGTCCTTACTCTTTCAGATCTCAAGCTCTGCCTTTTCTAATGTACCTTAATGACACCTCTGCTGTAATGAGCATTTGTATTTATGTCATTTTGAGAGATTAGAATGGAGTTCATTTCTTTCTGCTTGCTATTTAAGTTACTTTTAATCCTTTCTCCCTATAAATGTAATTGCCATTTTGCTAGTCTCAAAGCAGCTCATCACAGCTTTCTTTAAGTAAGTTTCTTTTCGATATTTACTATATTTCTTCTTTAGTCAGCAAAAGGGAACTTTAAAGATGTTTCTTCAGACAAACAAAATTTTTAAGATAAGGTTACTAGTTGAGAGGCTAGGAGATGCCATAGGGAAAGGCAGAAAGCTCTGGGAGTGAATGCCACAGATTCTTGTCAACTGTGTAACCTTGGGCAAGGAATAACCTCTCTCTTTGCCTCATTTTCCTTACTGGTAAAATTAAGATAGTAATTAGCATTTACCTTGCAAAGTTGCAATTATAAGACACTCCAAGTCATCTCATTAGAGCTTGGCATCACTTTAAGTTTTTCTTTGTTTTTACAAATATATATATATATATATATATATATATATGTAAACAGTCTCCCCCCCATCCCCATCAGAATCATAACTAGGGATGGAGCAACCTGCTTTTACCGTAGATTAGGGGAAAAAAATTCACCATTCTTGAGGCACTTCCTCAGGAGCGTTGAGATGACATAAATGAAGGTGGAAACTTTTATGATTCTATTATACCTGTGAAAAAATGAAAAAATAAATACTAGGAAACATTTATCTGAACCATGCTGGCATTTATTATATAAAATTGTAAATTATAAGATGTCAGGGTCCAGGCCCATCCTAGCTTGGCCAAAGACCCCTGTGCTTATGCATCATGGGTGTGTAGAGTCAAATTACACAAACTCCCACCCCTCTCCTTTTAAAGGGAAGGGGTCTTCTGAACATCTCTTCTCACAGGAGGTGATCAGAGAAGTTCTCTTTTTTTAAGAAGGTATATTCTATAAAGTACTGATCAGTTCCATAGATGGTAAAATCAAAGTCACTTCCAATAGCTTCCAAGCTATTTGAGATATTACACTACCTGGACACCTTTTAAGCTAAAAGCTCTCCTTGGCAAGACTATCTTGCCAAGGCATTTCAGAGGATTTTCTTTGTGATTTTTACTCTCAATATGATTATTGATTACTGATTCTTGTGCACAATTATTCAATTAATTAATAGTTGGGGTTGTTCTTTATCATTAATTCTACTATGACTACAATTTATTATTATAATATTGCCTATCTAAGAGGATTAAATGTAGAGGTTATGTACACACAAAATACTATGAATATATCCTAATTAAAACAGCTTAACTAAGTTATCTTTTGCACCTGGGAAATACATGGCTAAATCAATTAATTATAAGAGAATTTACAGCTAAATAGTAGAAGATTAAATGAGTGTTGAAGATTGATCACTTTTTATTTATTCTTATGGACTTAAAATAGCAATCATTCAAGTTCTGTGAATCAGTAATTATTGCTTATCTTTTCCAAACCAATTTTTTAAAAGCTTTTGTTCACTTTAGATGATGAGGATGAGTCTGTCTTTTGATCTTTTAAATGATATCTGGTATGATGACAAATAAACTAAATAACCTGTCAATGAAATTGTCTTCTGTGTGAAAGACTCAGGTTCTGGTGAAAAATGATGTGGGTGTATTTGTTTTCCTTGTTTGGGGCTATATGAGGCAACTTATTAGATCATGGCAGCTATTCTGTTTACCCCAGCCTCCAATGCAACTTGGACTATCTTCATTTGTAATATCTCATATACCTATTATTTCATTATAATAAACAGTATGTATAAAAAAATTTAGTGCTCACTAGATGTCTGGCCTTGTGTTGAGTCTTGTTGTTTTAAGAGCACTATTTTAGAAAAAGATTCAACATCTTTTTCTTTGATCTAAAGAACACTAAATGCATGGAGCAGTCAGAATCTGTCTTAAAATGAATTCATGGAGCCCTGAAGTTTTTATGTATAGTCCAACAAGGAGCACAATCAGTGTTTATAAAATTAATCACCAGGTTTTGTTTTTGTTTCATTTTTAAACTATGTATTTAACTCAAGACCAGGAAATGAAAAAGAGTGGATTATTTTAGGTAATACAGTGAAGGATTTAATCAAACAACAGTCAATTAGGGGTCAAATGTAAATAATGACAAAGAAAGCAATACACGAGTCCCATCAGGGATTCTGATTAATAGCTACTATTTCAGCTCTTGTGCCTTTATGTATTGAATTTCTCTCCAACATGGCAATGTTTTTGTTTTCTCTCTTTTCCCCCCCTTTCAATGTAACAATAGTTCTATTGGGGCTTTAATTTAAATGAATAGATATGTTACATAGTCTGCTGGATCCAAATGCAACATCTCTAATGTTAATTAAAAATAGAAAACATCCCATCATTGTATCATGGTTAGGCCACTGGATTGTGGCCACACCATCCTTAGCATAAATTTGTATTGAAAATCAACTTGGCATAGTAAAACAAGTACTGGCATTGAAATCAGAGGATTTGGGTTCAAATCTTATTTCTGTCACTTGCTATATGTGACCTTGGGATCATTCAAAACCTTTCTGGGGCTGAGTTTCTTCACCTGTAAATTAAGTGTTGGAGTAGATGGCCTTTGATCTATGATGCTAATGTACTGGCTTTAACAGTAATAGTAACAAGAATGCTAAGGTTAGATTTTTTTTGTCCCATTTTCCTTTGCAAAATGGATCAGATATGATTATTTCCCAGAATTATGCTGCATCTGCCTGTTTACCATAGATGAGCAATATTGGCAAAAAATAATTGACTCTGGGTGGCACTGAACTCAAGTTGTCTGAGTGATGCCTATATGCATCCTTTGCACCAAATTTAGACAATGAGAACAAGCAGTTGCTAATGGGAACAACTGGAATACCTGTACATGGTCACCTGAATTTGCCACAAGTATCAGGTCATGACTGATAAATGACTTCACCTTGCCATCTCTGTTGCACTCAACAGTCAGCCTAAAAAAAATGGAGCAAATCTGCAAAAGCAAACAGAAGGGAGCTTTTATCTTCATTATTCTAATGAATTTCTCTTGTTGCTTGAAATGGAATTTATGAACTCTGACATCACTAGAGAACAACACAGTAAATACCAGCTGCCTGTATTTCGAAAAATGTAAATACTAGCTCTACAACTGAATGTGTGATTTGGAGTCAGAGGACCTGGGATCAAATCCTAGTTCAACCATTTACTACCTCTGTGACTTTGAATAAATCACTTAAGTTTCTTGAGTCTCAGTTTCCTCATCTGTAAAATGAGAGGGTTGGGCTAGATGACCTCTAGGGTTCCTCTGTGTAGAAATAGCTAAAGTTCTAGCAAGCAATGAAATGGCAGATTTTCAGTGAGTTTCAAGTGTCAATCAACAAGCATTTATTAAGGGTCTGCTACATGCCAGGTACCATGCTAAATGCTAGGTATAAAAAAAGAGGCAAAAATGTCCCTGCCCTCAAGAAACAAAATCTATTTGGAGGAGACAATAAACAAACAAATAAATACAAATAAGCTAAAAAGAGAAAGAAGTAAAAGTGAAGAAATTCTACCATTCAGTTATAATTGTTTGACCCAGTTTTGTGATTTTTCAGTGTGGAGAACTCTTTATATATATGGGCAACTAGAACCAAAGGATCATACCTCTATATTTGGAAGGGTCTTCAGAACCCATTTAGTGAAGAAATTGAGACTTGTGGAGATTTGGTGACTTAATCAAGATCATAGAGATAAAGACATGGGACAGAAATAGGATTTAATTTCAGGTCCTCTGACTCCAGAAGCAAGTTCTTCTTGTATAACATGATGACTGCCCAATTTATCTGTAACTTGAACAATCCAGAGAGTTGTCTGGGAGTGTTGAGAACTAGCCAGCCTATGTGAGAGTCAAGTCTTGAAATCAGATCTTTCTGACCTGATAACCAAACATCAGTCCATTATACATCTCAGAAGTTCAAATAGTAAGTGCTTAATAGATGTTTGATTGAGTGAATTGAATAAAGTATTTTGTGGGTATTTGTGGAAATCTCTTCCATTCACCTACTTCCTATGGGAACTGTTTTATTCTTAAGTCATTCCTGAATCCATCACTGTCTGGTAGATAAAATGTGACCTCTGTTATTAACATTTACTCCTCCATTTATTTAAAAAAAAAAAAACAAACAGCTGTTCAATGGGAAATACGGTGTCTGAGAACTTTGTTTGCCCTGAATTATAAAGAGTACCCAGGGTTTAAGAACTCCAAGCATGATATCAAGCAGATAATCAGAAAAGGATTTTCCAAGAATCAGGCTAGAGTTCTAGTCTCATGATGGGCTAATTGTGCTGATAAATCCCTACTATGGTCTCCTAATAGATTGGATTATCTGATTTCCTCTAATGGGATTGCCAGTGAACATCAACTGAATTTGTAGCCAGAGTATGCTCCCAGCCCTTGATGTGACATACAGACCAAGAAAGAGAAGGGCCAGATGTCACCTGGCTGACAATAAGGAAAACAGTTGAAAGAGTCTTTTGAGTAAATGATGTTGTCATGGAGACAGTGTGAACTCAAAGTAGCATTATGAGAAGTTGTATGATACACTTCTTCCCTTGGTGAGAAGCTACATATTGTGCTATATTAACAGAAGAGGGTAACTTGCTTGCTAGTTTTGTTTTGTTTTTTTTAATAACATTGCATCAATGAGGCAGGCGTTCCCACTTGGATATCCCCAGCTAATCCCTTTTGAGATCATACCAGGTGGTACACCAGACAAGAGTACCGGTATCTAGAGTCTGATAGACCTGCATTCAAATCCAGGCTCAGAAACTTACAAGCTAAGTGACCTTAGGCAAGTCATTTCATCCCTACCTGCCTCAGTTTCCTCATCTGTAAAGTGAGGATAATAATAACACCTCCCAAATTTCTCATAAGTAAAGTTTTCTGCAAACCCTAAAGTACTATATAAATGCTAGCTATTTATTATTATTATTATGATGATGATGATTCCTTCTGGATTCCTCCTCAGAAATTTCTCCTTTCCATTCAGATCTCTATTTTAGCATCTGGTTGAAATGAAAGGGAGACAGAGATACATAAACACAATGAATGAACCTTATGAATGAAGCCTATTATGAATGAAGAAATGTCACAGGAGATTTTAATTGCTGGATTTCTTATCCTTTCCTTAATCTATGATACAATAGAAGGAATGATGAATTTAGGGGGAAGAGGAAATCATTCAAATCCCAGCCCTGTCAACCTAGGGCAAGTCCCATCTTTCTGGTTCTTTTCTTTTTCCCATCAATAAACTGAAGTGGTTGGATTAGATGACCCCTGAGGTCTCATCTAACTCTACATTTCTGACCCTATGGCCTTGGTGAGCTGAGGCCCAAGGCATTGTCCTAAGTGCCTAGTCTCTTTATTATTCATGTAACATTTCTGACTGGTAGTCTCAAAATGTGTTTTCCTCTGTGGTGCAGATCCTCCTAATTAAATCATTCATCTTCAAAGCATTTCACTTAAGTTAATACAGTGGTAGGGTTTTCCCACATGTTTAGAGACAAGAAATCTGAAACACAAATTTCTATCAGTTGTTCAGTGTCACAAAAGAAGCAATTGTCAGGCACATGGCATTTGCTCAATTTTTTTCAGGACAATGGTTAAAAAGAAATAACACTACTTTTTTTTTTTTAGACAAGATAGTAGGAAGGAAGCAATGTGTTTATTCATAGGAATTTTTAATTTAATTTGGAATTGTTCCTAGAATAATATTTGTGTCTTGTGTTTTTCTTTATACATAAACAATAGTATAGTCTCAGCAACCATATAACTTATCTTCACAGCATGCCCAGGATTATTTTATTATTATTGTTAAGAAGGAGAACAAATACTCATAATAACCATTCCACAAATAGAAATGCCAAGTTATGGAGATTAAACAACTTATCCATAGTTGGTAGGAGGGTGGAACCTGTAGCCCAGAACTACTTTAGTAATAATAACTCACATTTATATAGGACTTTGATCAGGGAGCTGGTATATTGTATCCACTGTGCATCCAATGCTAATCCTGGTGTCCAGAAGACTCATCTTCCTGAGTTTAAATCTGGTCTCAGACATTGACTAGCTGCAGTACCCTGGGTAAGTCACTTAACTCTGTCTACCTCAGTTGCTTCATCTGTAAAATGAATTGGAGAAGGAAATGACAAACCACTCTACTATCTTGGCCAAGAAAACCCCAAATGAGAAATGATGAAACCGACATAGGACTTTAAAGTTTACAAAATACTCCTAATGATAGATGATCTACAAAGTCCCTTGAAAACTTTTAAAGCACTTATATTAATGTGAATTAATGCTGTTAATGTCATCATCACACCATTCAAATCCTGTTCAGTATTACAAATAGGTTGTCTCCATTTTTCAGATGAGAAAATTGAGGCTCAGAAAAATTAAATGATCTGCTCAGGGTCACAAAGCTACTAAGCATCAGAGTTCTACTTGAAACAAGGTCTTCCAACTCTTAAGTCCATTGTTCTTTCCATTACCCGACTCAGCCTTCTTTGCAGTAAACTATGCTGCTATATCAAAAGATATTATGATGGTGGGAAGTTGTCAGTTCCAATTTCAAGATTTCATACACATCCTGCCTTACAAATTTTCTAAGAATATATTTGTATTCATGTATATTAATGTGGACATGAAATCAATTTTTCAGCCCAAGTTCTATTCACACCTTGATGTAGTTTATAATAGAGAAGGCAGTAGTAAAATTAAAAATGTTGTTAACTTCCAAATCATGCCTTTTTTGTTGTTTTACGTTTGACATAACTGACCAAATGGGACATGTTCCCTTTTAATGGTACCTTTATTTATTTTTCCTACACTATTTCTTTAGTACTTCTTCTTCTCACATGACATATTAATACATAATTCAGAGCTTTTATGTCTCCCCGCACTGCTGGCAAGATTTCTTGTGCTATTGAACCATGCTATTTATGACCAAATGGTCAAAATGTCTTTTATTATTCATTTTGGGGGGCAATTTTCAAAAGCAGCTGGGAATATTTAACCCTTTGAACACCAAACTATTTCTCCCATCCCAAAAGGCCTCAACTAATGTCCAACTCCTAGAGTTCTAATCTTTCTTTCTACATTTCTAGATAGCTGATGCTCTTTTTCACCAAGAGGAATAAGGGACACAGTGACATGAGAACAGGTGACCCTTCGGTGTTCACAGACTACTATGCTTTCATTTCTAATTCATCACAGCCATTTTTGTAGCCTCCTTTCAGAGTTAGTTTGGTGGCTGTTACTTTCTCACTCAGATTCCCATTCCCTTGGGGAAGAATTTTCTTTTTATTCTCACTACTGTCTTCTGTTATTTCATAAGAATAGCAGTTCATTCTAATAGGACTGTGCTTAGATATTCCATAATAATCCCAATAAGGCTAAATTCCCAAGCCCATCCTCCTCACCCTACTACAACCTATCACCTCATCTTTAATGATCAGCAACCCCTCCCATAAGTTTTCCAGATTTTCTAAGTGGATTCCATTGAAATATCAAAGCAAATCAGAAAGTCTCAGAGAAGGAAAGAATCTGAGAGATTACTGAGCCTCAGCCCTTCATTTACAGATGATGAAACTGAGGTCGGGTGATAAAAACTTGGCATTTTAAATCTTGCACAATAAATAAGTTGAAGATTTAAGGGTGGAACTGATGACTTTTGATTCCTTGTCAGTTATTCCTTCAGTTATACCCTGAACCTAGGAGTCTTGGGGAAAACAATGCTTTCAGCCCAAGGTCCACAAACATCATCTTGAGAAGCAAACCCTGTGGAGAAGTAGGCTGGTCATTGCTCCTATAGATGCCACAACTACTAAAGTCCCAGAAAAGAAAGCCTTTGTCACTGTCTACTGGTTGCACATCAGACTATGATATAATATGATTATTATTATTATCATATTAGTGGAACTGACATTACAGAAAAGGCATTATACTCTGCTTTGCTGCTTCACCCTAAGGACCATGGGTCCTTTCTATATGACTTGGCAGCTCAAACCTTCCATATGTGTTTTTTTCTCCAACAAAATGTGAGTTCTTTGAGAGAAGAGAAGAACTTTTGTATTTGCATCCCCAGTGCTTAGCATATTGCTTTATACACAGTAAGTACATAATAAATGCCAGGTGACCCAGTGGATAGAATGCTAAGCCTAGAGTCAGGAAGACCTGAGTTCAAATTCTGAGCAAGTCTCTTAACCTCAATTTCCTTAGTTTCCTCTACTGTAAAAGATGCATGACAGCATCTACCCCCAAAGCATTGTTATGAAGATAAAATTAGACAATATCTGGAAAGTGCTTAATATAGTGCCTTACACATAGTAGGCATTTAATAAAAGCAGTGACTCCCTTTCTCTTGTTTGTTCATTCTTACCCTATTGCTTATAAAATTCTTACATATATTTTTGTAAATTCCTGAGCCCTAGAGCTAGCCCTGATTGGAAGTTTGGCCTGTGACCTTTAATATGCTGGTCAAACCTTTGTCCTATTCTCAGTTGTGACATAGACATATATCTCTTTCAGCTTGATAACTGGTTATGTTTTCACCATTAAATACTTTCACATTAAATACCCTCACTGAATAGCTTTTTTAAATTAGAAAAAAGTCGCAAGAAGGAAAAGCAGAGGGATGTTGATTATGGCCACAAGGAAAGAATTTTTCCTATTCTTCCTGCCTCACTTAATTATTTTTCCACATACTATATTCTCATACCTATCATCAATTTAGTCATTCTCCCCTGTCAAGGAGGATTGGGACATACAAAGCCTAAGGGGCACACAACAAGAATGTCACAGTAAAAAAAAATTAATTTACTGACATATGTGATAAGCTGAGCAAGTCTATGCTCATGACAATTGTGTCCCTGAGTGACTCTGAATGTCTTTTAGGAGGGCTGCTCATGTGTTTTCTTTGTTGCTAGGAAGGAAGCAGTAGACGAAGCCAGAATCTATCAGAGGAATTCTCACAGAGGAGCAAATTCTGCAGTAAATGGCACAAGGCACTTTTGGACTCAGTCCTTAACCCCCAGAAGACAGCCTTGATATGACCAAACCTCCTAGGACAGAGGTTCTTAACCAATTTTGTATTATAGAATCCTTTGACAATCTGGTAAAGCTTATGGATCTCTTCTCAGAAAAATGTTTTGAAGTGCATACCAGACAAAGAATTACAAAAGAAACCAATTATATTGAAATAGAATAATTAAGATGTTTTTAAAAAGAAAATTTATAAACCTCAGGTTAAAACCTACCCCTAAGGGATGATGCTGTTTTGGATTTGGGTTAGGTCTAAACTTGGCCATTCCTGTTCCAGTGAACAATTTGAAGCCAACTTCCTGAAGTAGGGACAGGAACTTGAGCCTATTCCACAATTGTCCTCAATATCCAATTTCATCTGAAATGTCCAAGGCCTTCCCAAGCTAGTACAAAACTAAACAGGAACCTCAGAACTGAGTTGGTTGCTTTAGAGGACATATAATAGTAAAATGGAGCAAAGCACATTGGGGAACATTCATTAATAAACAGTAAGACACTTCTTTTCTCAACCTAAATTCCTAAAAAGAGTCATCTTTATTCTATGCTGCTTCTATAAATGTATCAAATTCCCAAGTGCCTACAGATTAAAATGTAGCTGGAAAATGTTTAAGAAAATAAATTTAAAATATAATACAACATAGATAATGTTAATTCGTGGCTTTCTAAATAAATATATGAGTGTGACACCACTGTTCTACCGTATTACGCCCCATTCTCTCTACAACCTCTAGCAATATGGCTATACTGCAACTTTTTCCCTCAAGGGAGGCCTTACTTAAGAAACATTAGGGACTTTTATTCAGTTCTCATCTTTGTCAACTTCTTTGCATCATTAAATAGTGATGGTAATCTCTCTAGTTCTGAGATTTTGCCTTTTCCTATACTTTCTGTGACACTCTTCTCTCCTGGTTCCTCTCTCTCCATTTCTTCTTAGATTTCTCTGCCATATCTTATGGCACCTTCCTCTGTCACCTAAACATGGGCATCACCCAAAGACTCTATTAGGGGTCCTCTTTTCTCTGTCTTTTCTCTCTTAATGATATAATTTGCTCACATGAATTCAAATATCAAACCTATGCATATGACTTCAAAACCTCTTCCTTGAATCTTAGTACTGCATTTCCAATTGCCTGTTTAAAATTTCTACAGAGATGTTGTGCCAGAACCTCAAACTCAATGCTCCTGAAAAGGACTTCATCATGTCTTCCTCTCCTCCAAATCAAAGAACCACTATTGTTTCAGTCATCCAGCCTTGAGATCTCATACACTTTTGTGACTCTTCCTTCTCCTTTGCCTCTCATATGTCTTGCCATTTCCTAAAAAATTCTACCTCCATATTTCTGGCATTACTCAGATGGACATTCCATTAGTTCAAATTCTCGTCAACAGTAATGCATTCATGTACTATTTACTTTTCTTGCCCCTCATCACTTACAGCTCAAATTCATCCTTCAAATAGCTACCAAAATAATTTTTCTAAGGCCCAGGAAGAGTCATGTCATTGCCCTACCCTAGAAATCATTAGTGGTCCCCTTCTGTCTGTGAGATAAACTACAAATCCTTTAGCTTGCTATTGAAAGCCCTCAAACATGGAAGATTTTCCAGATTCCGCCTTAATACCTTCCCTCTGCAGTTACACTCAATTTATCCTGTATATATCTCATTTGTACATAGTTGTTTACATTTTTTATCTCCTATTATCTCTCCATTGTGAGATCCTTGAAAGCAGGGATTTTTTCCCCCTGTCTATCTTTGTATTGCCAGAACTTAGCACCATGCCTGGCACATTTTAAGTGCTTAATAAATGTTTATTTAGCTGACGACATTAGCTATCCAAAACCTTCATTTCCCTTTTATTTCATATTAAATTCCTTCATTTATTCTGTGTTTTTTTAAAGCATTCGAATACTAGCTATTCTCTGAATTCAGAATGTCATGTTCCACCTCTTTGGAATCCCATGGATCATCTCCCCTGCTTGTAATGCATTTGCTTTTTTAGAACTGTTATCTTCTTTCAAGGTTCAGTTCAGGTACCACTTCTAGTTAGCTTTCTATGATCCACTTCACTCCAATTGTTTTTCCTGTTCTCAAATATTCTAGAACTTCCCTTTGCATTATTATTCCCTACTTATATTGATCAATGTAGTATCAGATACCAACATTAGACTGCAACATCCTTGAAGGTAGGGACTGCTTTATTCGTGTCTACCCCAAGTTCTTCCCAGTACTCTTTGTACATAATAGGCATTTAGCAAAGGCCTTTTGGGCATATAACCTATCAGCTAGACTACGGAACTGAGAATTACACTAAACCAACAAATAAAAGATGTTTGATAGTCTCACCTGGCAAATTCAGAACATTTATTTATGTTTGCTCTTACTTACCTAGGACTATGGTCCACAAACACTAATCATTTAATAAATGTTTACTGTTTTTTCTGAGAGAAATTCTTGGATCATGAGATTGGAGGTGCTCTTTCCTAGTGCATTAGAATCCATAACAACAAAGAAGTCACAGGGGCTGCCCTGTGGATGAAAGAAATTTCTCTTTCCTTCCCTACCCCCAAACTTACCTCCACAACTACAAGAGGTAGGAATGTGACTGGCAGGGCTTTCAGACCTGTGTTACGAACCCAGCAGCAACATAGGAGTACGTACCCCCTTCCCCTCTTATGGCGTTCAGGACCTAACATTTCTCCCCTTCTCTCTACCTTCTTTCCATTCTGTCTACCCCCTTTCTCTTTTCCCTTCTAAGTCCTCACATCTTTCCTTTCTTCTCCACTCTCCTCTAATTTCTCTTTCTAATCTCCCTTTTCCTCTTCTCCTGTATTCTCTTTTCCACCTATATGTATATGTGCAAATATGATCTGCTCTGTGGATCTGAAATATGTAACCAAAACCCCTTGATTCCCCTACGAGTTGTTCCATAGAGCAAAGCCCCCAAGAGAGGGGGAATCCACTAGTGTATTTTCGGTCCTTGGCCCATCTCACTGCCACCATGGTCTTACTGCTGCCTGTCTGGCTGCTCTGGCTTCTTTTTGGCATTTTATGTTCAGCAATAAAAGTGCCTGGGTCTTAAAAGAGTGCTAAATGTGTTAAGTCTAGCTGAGAACAATATCCCAAGCTTCTCAATAGCACAAAGACCCATTTTTTTCTATTTTTAACACTTATTCTTCTATTGTTCTTCTAGTGAAGCTATACAGCACAACCTCCAAAGAAACAAGTTTAGGGGTGATTCAGACAGCAATGAAGAGACATATGGAAGATACAAGGAGGCTGTTGTCTAATTCCAACGAAGGGGTATACAAGCGAATACACGTTTGTATAGGACCTACTATGTACCAACCAGGGCAGCCAGGTGCCACAGTGAATAGAGAGCCAGGCCTAGAATCAGGAAGATTAATTTTCCTGAGTTCAAATCTGGCCTCAAATGTTTACTAGCTATGTGACCCTGGGCAAGTTGCTTAACTGTTTGCCTCAGTTTTTTCATCTGTAAAGTGAGCTGAAGAAGGAAATGGCAAACCATTCCAGTATCTGAGCCAAGAAAACCCAAAATGGGGTCACGAAGAGGGGGACATAACTGATAAATGAACAACAGCAACAACTTGTCCTAGCCACTGTGCTAAGTGTTTTATAATTATTATTTCATTTAATCCTCAAAACAACCCTGTGAGTGAGGCACTGTTATTATCCCCATTTTATAGTTGAAGATAATAGAGCAGATAAAGGTTAAATAACAAGCCCAGGGTCACACAGCCAGTAAGTGTCTGAGAATAGATTTGAACTCAGATCTTCCTGATTCCAGGGCTAGTACTTTATCCATTATGTCACCTAGCTGCCTCCAGTGACTCTCCCCTTTCTAGGGAAAGTTTGTATAAGCTGACTCTTTTGCACAGACTATAAAAGCCAAGTTTTACAATCAAGACAAAGAAAAAAGATGTTCTTGGCTGCATAAATGAATGAAAAGGAATTTTATTTATGTGTGTACATATGTGTAATATAGTCTTTTCTGTGTATAAATATGACTATATTTATCATTTTATACATGATACATATTAATTACACAGAATTATATATAAATATTTTACATGTACAAAAGACTATCTTTATCTAGATTTATAGAAATACACATGGAACTGAAACATAATTTTGGAAGGCTAGTTCAATCTATTCTAAAATCAGGAATCTAGACCATAGTATCCTAGATAAATGATAACCAAGCCTCTGAGTAAACCTCTCCAGGAGTGGGAAAACTCACCATTCTCTGTTGCAGACCATTTTCTTTTTGGACAGCTCTTTTGTTAGAAAGTTGTCTTTGTGTGTTGTCTCTTTGTGGTGGCAAAAAAAATTGGAAAATGAGGGGATGCCCTTCAATTGGGAAATGGCTGAACAAATTGTGGTATATGTTGGGGATGGAATACTATTGTGCTCAAAGGAATAATAAAGTGGAGGAATTCCATGGGGACTGGAACAACCTCCAGGAATTGATTCAGAGTGAAAGGAGCAGAACCAGGAGAACATTGTACACAGAGATTGATACATTGTGGTACAATAGAATGTAATGGACTTCTCTACTAGCAGCAATGCTAGTAGATCCATGACAATTCTGAGGGATTTATGAGAAAGAATGCTATCCACATCCAGAGGAAACACAGTGGGAGTAAAAACACCGAAGAAAACAACTGCTTGAATACATGGGTTGAAGGGATATGGTTGGGGATGTAGACTCTAAATGAACATCCTAGTGTAAACAATAACATGGAAATAGGTTCTGATCAAGGACACAAGTAATACCCAATGAAATTGTGTGTTGGCTGGGGGGGGGGGGGAGAGTGGGTGGAGGGGAGGGAGGGAAATAATGTGATTGTAACCAAGGAATAATGTTCTAAATTGACTAAATAAACTTATTCAAATGGAATAAATAAACAAACAAATAAACAAACAAACGAATGAATGAATGAATGAATGAATAAATAAATGAAAAAGAAAGTTGTCTTCCTTATTTGTTTTTTGTTTTTTTTCCCCCTTAGGTTGAGAAACACCTGCCTCCTTGTATACTTTACCTTCTGCCTTCTGGGGCCAGATAGAACACATCTAATCCTTCTTCCACATGACAGTCCTTCAAATATGTGAGAATAGTAATCATGCCTAAGGATCAGAGATTTAAAGCTTTCAGGTATCTCACAGGTCAACTAGTCCAACCTCTTCATTTTGCAGATGTGAAAACTGAAGGTAGAGAGTTTGACTTATATAAACGTTAAACCAGGAACAGGCATCATAAATGGTATTTAACCAAGGCTCTTAGATGTCAAAGCCAGGACTCTTCTCACTGTAGCATGGTCCCTTCTCTAAATTTTATCTCCTCCAGGCTTAATAAGCAGTTTCTTAACCCATATTCTTATGATATTGTTGGCCTGACTAATAAAAATACTATCCTCTTAATTCAGGTTC
Organism: Monodelphis domestica; assembly: GCF_027887165.1. Taxonomy (NCBI): domain Eukaryota; kingdom Metazoa; phylum Chordata; class Mammalia; order Didelphimorphia; family Didelphidae; genus Monodelphis; species Monodelphis domestica. Next base: position 446,865,707 of record NC_077228.1, on the reverse strand, counting down.
AATGTTGAGATGAAATAAATGAGGCACCCATGAGTCACTCAACATTTAGCAAAGTAGATGGCTCCATTTGCTCTAAGACAGCAAAAATATTCAGCGCAAGGGTAGTTTCCCTGGACTCTGGCCCGTGTGGGTTTGTCTGGGCAAGCTAGGGTGACTTCCATGGTCTCAGGCACCCACCAAGGCTGGAAAGCCCAGTTTGTGGCAGTCATGGCTATTAATAATTCTTTGTCAGGAAGCTGCATGTGGGGAAACTGGGGCCAATTAGGTTCCATGGTGAGGAGAGAGCTGGTGCAATCAGGGAAGCTGGAACTGAAGGAAATCAGGAAAGCCCTAGTCCTTTCAAAGTCCTTTTACCATTCAGGTCACTTTCCTTTGATCATGCTCCAGCTTGTCAACATCCCTTCTAAAATGTACCTCCAGACATTAGAAATAAAATGCACCAGTAGGTACAATCCCAGAGACTACAAAAGCTAACCCAGTCTCAACAAAATCACAGCAATGCAATTGTGTTTCATGCATTAGGGGGTGACTATCCAGTGCCTTCTATTTTCATCCCTATGGGGGGAAAAAGCAATCTTCATTTAATTTCAACACTGTCGACCATTGAGAGCTTGGCTACATTCTTTCTTATTCAGCCGTAGGTATATGACTCCACTGAGAATAAGGTGCAGAATATAGAGCTAAAGCCATAAGATTAATTCAGTTATCGCTTTCAGTTTTCAAAAACACAATTCCCATTTATTATTTAATTTATGTTACGCATCATCTCTATAAGGATTTCCACTATCTAGCTATTTCTAATATAATCCAAGAGTTAGTGCTGACTTATGTGCCCTGCCGTCCTGCTCAATTGTACCCTCCTTCTAAATGCCTCTTTAGAAATCACTTGCACTGCTATAATTAAGGTGCAGTTGAAGTCTCTGGTGGAAGCACCTACTTCCAAGGGTTTACAACCATGCCATAAAAAATGTATTGTGAGCTGCGTGAATGAAAGAAGAAGGAATTTCTTTTCCAGACCTAAAAATGGGCAGTATATTGAGAATTTCTTTGTTCCTTCCACTGCAGGAAAGAAAAAAAAAAGCCCAGAAAACTAATGAAATTAGTACAACTCTGGGATCTGGGAGGAAACAACATATTGACACAAGAGTACTATAGGTTTACACAAAGGTGAGTTAATCCCACTGGAGCCTTCTGTGGGATAAAGATAGGGGTAGGTCTCTGTGACTCATAGAACTTGAGCGATAATAAAAAGCTAAATATGTCATTTAGAAATTTGGAAACAGGAAATGATCCAATCAAAAACAGAGATGGAAAAAATGGTTATACCAGGGAGTTTTGAGACTTTAAATATTAACTTGATATTATTTTTAAGTTGGACCTTGTGTTAATTTCCATGCAACATATGGTATTATAGTTATCGGCCTTAGAAGGGACCTCAGAAGACCACTAGTCTAAGCCCTTTATTTTACAGATGGGAAATCTGAGGCCGAGGGAGTGTGACTTCCCTAAAGTCATAGATATGGTAACAATAATCACATCACTGAATATTATCAAAGGAAGTTTACTTTGCTCTAATGTAGCAAGAATATGCAACAAGGACTCACTGGTACTTCTTCCTCTGCCTTGATTTTCTTTGTAATCTTCTGTTTTATTTTATGCTTTTCAAAACATTGTTCTGAAAAGAGATTCTTAGACTTCGCCAGACTCTGAGAGGGATGATACAAAAAATGGTGAAGAGCTCATGCCCAAAAGGGTTTGATCAGATTAGGGTTGCCCCTTGGGGGTGAGGATTGAGTCTAAAAGTGCCTTGTGACCCTTCTATGAGGTAATAATAATAATGATAACAACTAGAATTTATACAGTGCTTCAATTTTTATAACATACTTTAAAAATATTATCTTACTTGATCCTCACAACACTGAGAGTTAGGTTCTATTATTATTCCTATTTTAAAGATGAAGGAAATTGAATTAAGTGACTCACCCAGGATCATGTAGCTGATAAGTATTTAAGGCTCAATTTGAACTCAAGTCTTACTAACTTCAGTTCCAGCATTTTATCTACTGTATCACCTAGAATTTATTAAGCACCTTATACAGTGGGCAGCTAGGTGGAACAGTGGGTAGAGAGCCAGACTTGTCTTTCTGAGTTTAAATCTGACCTCAGACACTTACTAGCTGTGTGACCCTGGGTAAGTCACTTAAATTTGTTTGCATCAGTTCCTCATCTGTGAAATGAAATGGAGAAGAAAATGACAGACCACTCCAGGATCATTGGTCAACCCCACCCCACCCCCAACAAAGAATCTAATATAACTGAAAAATAACTGAACAACAACAATATACAGTAGTCCACGTTTACATAAAATACCATATAACAAAGGTTATCTCATTTGATCCTCACAAAAACCCTTATGTGGTAGGTGATTATACTAATTTTATAGATGGGGAAACAGAGGCAAAGGTTAAATAACTTGCCCAGAATAATTTAGCTTGTGTTTGAGAACAGATTTGAACTCAGGTCTTGCTGACTCCAGGTCTAGGGCTCTAACCAGTGTACTGCCAGCTATTTTGAGTAGGGAAGTCACAAGGGCAGAGCGATTTGTTAAAAAATTGAAATGTAACCAATCTAATGAATAATAAAAATTATGGAAACCAGAAAAAAGAATTGGCACTAGTCTGGATATGTCAATAATTTGTAATAGGACAAGAATAAGACCCTTCATCTCTCTAAACTTCATTTTCTTCTTCATAAAAAGGAATAATTACACACTTTCTATTTATAAATAGAAAATGTATACATTTGACCACTTTATAGGGAAGTTATAAAAGAAGCACCTTGTGTCTCATCTACAATCTAAAAAATATTTATGGCATGCTTACTTAATTGATCAAGTCACTGTACTAATCATTAGGAACAAACAGGAAAAATAGATAAAAATTCCTGTCTTCAAGAAGTTTACATCCTACCAGGAACCCTATCAAGGAAAGAGATAAGTATAAATAAGACTTTTTGATGAGGAAGAGAGCATTGGCAATTATGGCTTTCAGGAAGGATTTCTCTAGGATATAGTCTAAGGACTATACCTTAGAGGAGTCCATGGATTCTAAGTGAAGGTAAGATGAAAGTACATTAGCACACAGGCAATCTATGAAAAAATACAGAGATCAGGTGAAATTTCAATTTGGGGAAGATCTAGCAGCCAATTTGATAGGAATATAAAATATTTGAGGGGTCTTAATGTGAAACAAATCTGGGAAAATAAATTGTGGTGAAATTGTGAAGGTTTTTAATGCCAACCTGAGGAATTTTGTGTTTTTACCTAGAGGCAATTGGGAGCCATTGAAGGTCCTTGTACAAAAGGCATGGTCTTACCATAATTTAAAGTATTATTTGATTAGATATGTGAAGAATGAATTGTTTGATTTGGTTTTTTAAACACTTACCTTCTGCCTTAAAATCAATACACAGCACTGGCAGTAGAACTATAAGGGCTAGACAATGGGAGTTAAATAACTTGCACAAGGTCACACAGCTAGGAAGTATCTGAAGTCAAATTTGAACCTCTAAGCTTGGTTATGAAGGATGAATTATTCAAAGGACAGACTAAAATCTTGGAGACTGCTTAGGAGAAAAGGCAAGAAGTGAAGAGTCCTGAATGAAGGTAGTAGGAGTCATATAAACAGAGGAGAGAGTATATAAGAGGGGTGATGGTAGTAGACTTAACATTACTTGACAATTTATTAAATATGGTGGGATTAGGGAGAAGAAAGGTGTACGATCTGGTGAATGGAAGCATTGTGTATTCAACAGGAAGAGGGAAGTTTGAAGGTAGGGGTGAGTTTAAAACGGTGATAATGAATCCCATTTTGGACCTGTTGGAGCCTATCAGCCATTGAGCTGGACATACCTAGCAGGAAGTTAATAATGAAGGATCACATCTCAGAAGAGACTTAAGAGATTAATTTACAAATTTTGGAGTCAACCATCAAAGGAATGATAGCTGAATCCATTGAAAGCAGGAAAAACACTGAAAAAAAAAAAGAGTAGAGAGAGCAGAGAAAAAGTATAGAGAGAACAGAAGACCCAAGTCAGAGTTTTAGGAGTTACCCAAAATAACAAGAGAGGACCTGGGCAAGGATTCATTAAGAATATTTAGGCAAGCAGTCAAATGCATAGGAGGAAAAGTAAGAAAAGCAATATAGAATTGTAAATTATTTTTATTGTTGTTTTAGGTATTGCTCTAGAACCAGTGGCAGTACAGTCAACTCCCAATTAGAAAACCGTTTGCTGTTTATTGTATTATTTCACAGTTGACTCTATAATCTTTAATAAAATCAAGTTTCTTTATTGGTTTCTTTCTCCCTCTTGCTTCTGGCCTTTTGACCACACTTATTATCGCCTCCACAAGAGGATGGGCAAAGGGAAGACAAATAAATGAATGTTAATACCTGTAAATAGTTCTTATTAAGATTTCAGTTAGAACAAAAATCATCAAAACAATTAGCTTAAATTCAAGTTTCAGGTTATCTGGGATTTCTTATATCCATTCATGCCATCGACTCAATCAACAAGTATTTATGGGCCCCTGCTATATGCAAAATACTCTGCCACTGTGGGGAGACAAAATATATGCACATGAAAATTTAACTAATAATAGCGAATTAACAGGGTATAGTAGTACGTGATCCAGAGTGCTCCAGACAATAAATCCTACCTGGCAATAGCTCAGAGGATTCACAGCTGCCAGTTTACTCCAATTTCAAGACACAAAGGCCCAAATAAAGGCATACATTGGAATCAGTTCCTACCCCAACTCAGAACCAGTCAGGCTTATGCTCCATAAACCAGTAATATAAAGGGACCAGAATTGCTGACTGTGACTATCCCCTTCCTAGCTTTGCTGAGAAGTTATTGTGTCTCTCTGAGCCTTTGCACTGCTTGTCATCACTTCCTACCTGGTTGTCCCCCTCTGAATTTCATCATGCTCTCCAGAACATCATCATCCTGAAAGATCACATCAAGCCTGAAACTGACAGATACTTCCTCAGTCACCCCTCCTTCCATTCCCCTCCCCCTTGTTTATTTATTTCACCAATTACATGTAATAGCAAATTTCCACAAATGTTTCTTCTTTTTTTTTTTGAGATTTTTGAAAGTCTTTTATTTTCAAGTCCAAATTTCTCTCTCCTTTGCCCAATTAGTGGGAAAGGGGGGGGGGGGACCTATTACAAAAACATATAGTCATGGAACTCAAATTTCTGAATTAGCCATGTTCTAAAAAATAAAAGAAAAAGAAAAAATATGTTTGAATCTATACTTTGGTCCCATCATTTATCTGAAAATGAAGAGTTTCATCAAGAGTCTTTTGGATTATAGTGAGTTTTTGTGCTGATCAGAATTAGGAGACTCCTCTCTCTTTCTGATTGGAGAGGATGGAAGGTAAACATTGGAGAGGTTCTCCCAGATCCTTCATTTAAGGAGGACACCCAGGTCCTATGTCTCACAGTTTTCCAGCTGGTTATACTCTCCTGGACTTCATCATACCCTTACCTTTTCAGATTCTTTTTATGTGTAGTCTCCCTCCATTATACAGTGAATTTCTTTGGGGTACTTCCTTTGTGTCCCCAGGCACAATGCCTGACACAGAATAGGTTTTTAATAAATGTTAATTGTCTGTCTGAGTTGTCACTTATGTCTGGATCATTCTGCTCCTTTACCTCCACTAAGTCTCCCTGGCTTTCTTTCAGAATAAGGTCAAATATCTTCTTAATTATCAAAGGTATCTTCCTTAAGTATTAGAAGTACTCCTAGTCAGTAAATTCTAGTGTCTCCCCATTACCTCTGAGATCAAATATAAAACCTCATATCTGGCTTTTAAAGAACTTCATATACTATTGTGCTCAAAGGAATAATGAACTGGAGGAATTCCATGTGAACTGGAATGACCTCCAGGAATTGATGCAGAGTGAGAGGAGCAGAACCAGGAAAACATTGTACACAGAGATGGATACACTGTGGTACAATCAATGTAATGGACTTCTCTACTAGCAACAATGCAATGATCCAGGACAATTCTGAGGGACTTATGAGAAAGAACGTTATCCACATTCAGAGAAAGAACTGTGGGAGCAGAAACACAGAAGAAAAACAACTGTTTGACTACATGATTTGTGGGGATATGATTGGGGATGTAGATTCTAAACAATCACCCTAGTGCAAATATTAATAATATGGAAATAGGTCTTGATCAATTATACATGTAAAACCCAGTAGAATTGAGAGTAGGCTATGGGAGGAGGATGGGAGGAGGGAAAAATACATGAATCATGTAACCATGGAAATTTTTTTCTTATTCAATTAAAATAAAAATTTTAAACATTTAAATTTAAAAATGTTTAACAATTAAATGTTTAAAAAAAATTTAAAAGAACTCCATAATCTGACCCCTTCCTACCTTTCCAATCTTCTTATATTTTTCCACATACTCTACAATCCAAAGACACTGGATTCCTTGCTCTTTCTCACAGAGGACACCCCATTTATTCTTCCAGAGTAAGACTGGAACCCCCTTCAGAGTTCTAGCATACCCCATGAGGGTTAGAATGTTGCTTCTCAGGGGGCAGTTGGGTAGCTCAGTGGATTGAGAGCCAGGCTTAGAGATGGGAGGTCCTAGGGTCAAATCCGACACTTCCCAGTTGTGTGACCCTGGGCAAGTCACTTGACCCCCATTGCCTAGCCCTTACCACACTTCTGCCTTGGAACAATACACAGTATTTATTCCAAGATGGAAGGTAAGGGTTAAAAAAAAGAATATTGCTTCTCTAATGTTCTTGGTTTGATCCCCCATTCAAGTATACTTCAATTAATCAAGTGTTTCAGTTGCATTTAATAAATTAACATCATTCAGTTTTTATAATGGTGAATTTATGAGAATAGCATTAACATAAATACAAACATTACCATGTCTAGGGGGCAACTAGGTGACACAATGGATAGCATATGCCAGGCCTAGAATCAGGAAGACCTCAGTTCAAATCTAGTCTTGGAGATTTACTAGCTTTATGACCATGGACAAGTCACTTAATCCTGTTTGCCTCAGTTTCTTCATCTGTAAAATGAGCTGGAGGAGATAGCAAATTACTTGGAAAATCTTTGCCAAGAAATTCCCAAATGGGGTCACAAAGAGCTGGTCACTACTGAAACAACTGAATAATAATGACAACATCCCAGCAGCACCATGAGAGCATGCTCTCTTCTACCTCACTTCAATCTGTGAGCAGAGAGGGTTCAGATTCAATACAGTTAAGTTGGTCCCAACAATTTGACGTCCAAATGCAGCTTTACTGACAAATAAATCAAACTGGCTCTGAAAAATCATTCCTCCATGGAGCCTCCAAGATAGATTGACTGCCTAGAAAATCCTGCATGGACTTGACACCCAGACCATTCTCAAAGCACAGAATTAAAGTTTCTAAACCCTTCCACCGAAAATGAACAAATGTCAATGCAATATAGCTAGGTAGCACAGTGGATAGAGTGCCAGCCTTGGAGTCAGGAAGACCTGCATTCAAATATGGCCTTAGATATTTTCTAGCTGTGTGACCCCAGACAAGTCACCTAACCTCAATTGCCTAGCCCTTGACACTTTTCTCTTTAGAACTGATACTAAGGCAGAAGGTAAGGGTTAAGGAAAAAAAAATGCAAATGCAAAGAACTGAGGCTACATTTTGGCCTCAGATGGGAAGACCCCAAGGTTTCTCCTCTTACAGCATTGTCACTCTTCTCCAGCTGAAAACACCTATAGGCAGGAAGAAGTCACATCAAATGAAGGTTAAAGTTCTGGTTGGCTAACATTTTTTTTAAATCCTTATCTTCCATCTTAGAATCAATACTTTGTATTGGCTCCAAGGCAGAAGAGTGGTAAGGGCTGGGCAATGGGGGTTAAGTGACTTGCCCAGGGTCACACAGCTGGGAAGTGTCTGAGGCCAGATTTGAACCTAGGACCTCCTCTCTAGATCTGGTTCTCAATCCACTGAGCTACATAGTAATATCTAATATTATACCCCTCCTCATATGTTTTGAATGTCCCTAATTTCAGCTAGGTTCTCTCTATTAGAGGTCCCTTTCATCAGAACCAGTTGTAGAATATCTGCACACTTTTCATCAGAAACACTTTGTGCATGCTTATGAGGACTTGGCTCATTGGCCAATCCTTTATTATAGATATCTTCTAGGTTCTTAGTTATTTTCATGTCTCCCCTATTAGAGTATAAGCTCCTTGAGAGTAATGACTGTTCTGGCCCTTCTTTGTACCCGTGGTATCTGGCATAGTTCCTGGTACATAATAAAATCTTAATAAATTCTGTTAATTGACTGACTAAAATAAGTGAGGTCATATGTGTCCTCATGTACCCAGGGAAATTCTGCTGCCAAAATGACTAATGATCACATCAATCCTTTTCCTATGTAAAGGTGTAGGTCCCTTAGGCACTGATCCAAAAGAGAAGAGACTCATCTTTTGTGTTCCTGGGAGAGCAAGGATTTCTATCATGGACCCCATGGATTATTACCTATTGTAGATGGAAAGGGGAAATTAGGCTATTCCGATAGGAGCTAATCAAGTTACCTGGGGAAACGTATGACAATGAAAACTGGCTGCAGACCAGCCTGGCTAGATGCATGTAAGAGATTGTCTTTCTGAAGCTTCATCTTTCTCTAACAGCTGATAAGAGCTAATGAAGAAAAAATAGTACCCTGGAATTAGAGGAATTAGAGGAAAAATATCATTTAGAGCCATGGTTTTCATGGAGAGCTTTTTGAAAAAGTAGCATTGAAGGAAGAGAAGGCATTGTAGGTAAGCAAAATGGCATCACCAAAGGATAAGAGCAGAGATCATGAACTGCCACATCTAGGTTGAGAAGTAATGGGAGATAAGTTGAGTGAGAGGGAAGGAAGATTGGTAACAGATTTCAGAATATCTTGAATGCCAAACAAAGGAGTATATACTGTACCTTTAGACAAAAGGGCATGGAGATTACAAACAAAAATGATCCAAGTTCAGTGGCATTCTAGGTCTTTTAAACTTCCAAGACATGAAATTCAAGAACAAGACATTGTACTGAAATTTTTCCACTAATCAAATTTACTTCTCTCTTCATAATATATCTTATTAATTAGTGCAATACTATGAGTGATTTCTGGAACTTGCTGATGACTAGTTTCTAGTAGAACAGGACCAGAGCATAGTAGCTGTCTCTCCTGGTAATAGGATAGGAGAACAAAAGAAAAGTAACTGGAAGCATCCTGGGTCTAACTAGTCAGCATGATCCACTGCCAATAGCTGGCAGTGGCAGGGCTTTTGTCTCCTGCTAAGCGGATCAGAGATGGAGGGAGTCTTTTCTGAATGAGTCTTCCTGTTACAGGGACAGGGAACCTCCTATTTGAGTACAGAGAGATGAAATCTATCTATTGAACAGCTCTCCTGCCACAGATTATAGGTATCTAAATGCCAGTTATAGAAATTATGTGACTGGCACACTGGAATAGCAATTAAATTGGCATTTTCCTAGTTAAAAAAGAAAATTTTGCCCTTGTTATTAATAATGGCATTGGGCTAAATATAAGAGAAGCCTGGATTTATACCAAAAGTAAAATATAGAAATAGCATTTAGCTGGTTAATTTGAACAATGAATATAATCAAAGTGGGATTAGGGGAAAGGGATGTGGGGAACCCCATTAGTGATTTAATTTATAGAGGGAAATGCCAATGATGAAACTCACTCTACCAATGTAGAACAGTGCTTACTTTGATATACTCTGAGTCATCTAGGGCATTGAAGGCAGATGGCTTCCCCAAGATGACATAGCTGGGATGTATCAGAGCCCAATTTTGACCCCAGATATTTCAGACTCCAAAGCTGATTTTTTATCCTTGTTCAACATTGCCTCTCATACCAAGATGGAAAATAGACCCAAAAAATCCATGATAGCCTTCGTAGAGTTTGTACAAGGTGACCAGATGTCCCCAATTTTCTGGAACAATCCTAAATTCACTCTCCTATCCCAGCTACCCGGCTGTCACAGCTCCCAGTCAGGATTAAATTTTTGCTGTTGCCAAAACCATTCAATTAGACTATGAAGTTTGAACTTTGTTTGGTAGACAGTGGGGGGACATGACGAAAGTAGTACTTTAGGAAGATTAATTTGGCAATAGTGTTCAGGATGCATTGGAGCAGAGAGAAAAGAGACACTAAGAACAACTAAGTCATTATAGCAGTATAGTTGTATAACTAGGAGAACTAAGTTAGTCAAAATAGGAATGGAAAGGAAGGGTCGAAGTTAAGGAAGAACTAACAAGACTTGGCAAATTATTGCATTGAGTCCATATTGAGTGAATTGCTCAGTTTTGCAGGAGTACCTATGTGTTATGGACTGTATAGAGTGAAGGTATCAGAGGAATCTGTGAAGCTGATCTCTTATCTCAGAGAGAAAAGACTAGACTATTCTCTAAAAGTAGCAGGATTCCTAATGGATTTTTTTTCAACATGCTTCATACCTTATAATTAGTGAGTAAAACAAATAATTTTGAAAGGTCTGGCAATGGTTTGGAATGCTTAGAAATGGACTTCAAGGGTTATCTAGTCTAATTTTTACTCAAATTATGAATCGTACCTTTAAAGCTGAAAGTTCATCAGAGGCCATCAAGTCCATTCCCCTTATTTTTAGGGTGAGGATAATCATTAAGAATTGTTAATAAGAATAATTATATAATAAAGCATTTGTCTAATGCTTTGAGATTTACAAAGACCTTTACAAAGATAATTTCATTTTATTTTCAAAAATACCATGGGAGGCAGGTTCTATTATAATCCTTTTCATAGATGAGGAAATTGAAACAGATAAAAGTTAAGTGACTTTCCTTGGGTCACACAGCTAATAAGTGTCAGAGATCAGATTTGAGTTCAGGTCTTCTTGAGTCCTGGTTGACTACTCTGATCATTGTACTATCTGAGGTCTGGTGACAGACTTTTCTAAGACCACTTAGGCAATAAGCATCACAGGTAAGATTTGAACCTATATCTTATGATTCAAGGGTCAGAGATCCTTCCATGTGCCAAGTCCTCCTGAATTTTGTGAAAGAAAAGAGGTATGACCATACAGAACAGTTCAAGATCATTTTTGGAGGATTTTAATTTAAGCTATAATTTAAGTTCCATATTTCTTTTTTTTTAAACATTCCAAAATGTTCTCCATAGTCCTCTCTTTTTTATTTTACTTCTCACTTTTCCATTCACTTTTCTTCTTTATCTGACAATTTCCTTTATATTTCTCTAGTCTTTTATGAACATTGCAAAATAATGATAATAACCCCAACATATCATATATAGATCAAGAAGAAGAGGCAAATGCAAAGCAAGAGAATGCCATTCAGGATTGCAGGCAATAGACAATGGGGTCTTTATATGTTCTGAGTCCACAACTTAGGAGTTTAAAATAAGAAAACCCTGAAATGTGAGGTGTTATGCTCTGGCAGTACCACAAGTTGGGTTCCTATCATCTCTAGAGGACATTAATAGGTCCTTCTAGAGGGAAGGAACCTCCTATACTATCACCACTATACTACCTACCTGAAAAAGTCCATTTTCTTTTCAGATAGCTCTATAATTGTTAAAAAGGTTGTTTCCTATGTTGTATCAAAAGCTACCTCCCCATAACGTCCAACTTGATAGTGCTTCTACAATCAAGGACCAATAGGACATTTCCAAATCTTCTTCCATGTGACAGCCCTTCAAAAATTTAAATAACGTGAACTTTCATCTCCCCATACCTTTACCACAACCCTATGTTTTCTCTCCTTCAGGCTAAATATTTCTAGTTCATTCAACTTGTTTTGTGTGGGCATTCCAGCTTTGAGGATATCACATGAGTGTTATAGTTCAGTTGTTTGTCATGTCTGATTCTGTAATTACTTTAGGAGTTTTCTTGACAAAAATACTAGAGTGGTTTTACTCTGGTTTCATTTTATAATTAAGGAAACTGAGGTAAAATTACCCAGCATCACACAGCTAATCAGTATTTGAACACAGTTTTGAACCCATATCACATAGATAATCAGAGGTAATAACAATGACTAACAAACATCCAAACTAGCTTAGAGATATTTTACCTTAAGCTATTAAGTCTTCAATAGGAAGGCTTACTCCTGGGATCTTCAAAAGACCCAAGTATGCAGTATTGTAAAATGGAAGGATGAGATGCAGCTAAAGCAGGCTTCAGTGGAAAAAATCATGTCCTTAATATCCATTATCAAAATAGAAAAGGAGAGGTTTAATAAACAGAATTCATATTTGAAGAATTAGAAAGTCAATAAATAAACAAATCTAAAGTAAGCACAAAAGAGGAGATATTAAAATAAGTGGTAAAATAGATGTAATCAGGAAAAGAAATATATAAAGGACAAGTAAAACTAAAAGCTAATTCTTTGAAAAAACTAATGAAATCATTACACCTTTAGTCCAGGATGGCAAACCTATGACACACGTAGCCATTTTTTATGGCATGTGGCCACATGTAGGCTCAGTGTGCCTTGGGGCCCAGGAACCACCCAGGGAGCCTTGTGCCATGGCCATGCCACATCCCTGCCTGGGGGGAGGGGTGAAGAGTGCTATGCACTGGCCTCAGGGGCGGGGCAATTGCTAGGCAGCAGGGCCAGGCAGCTGGGGCATGAGGGGCTCCCACAGGGGCGGGGTGGAGGACCGTGCACTGTCAGGCAGGTTGGTGGGCCACAGCCAGCTGGCTGGGGAGGGGCAGAGTGGGGCCAGGCCAGAGGAAGCCTGAGTAGGGCTCTAGCCCACATACAAGGGAGAAGTGCCTGAAACCAATTACCAGATACTTTTAGCACCCTGAAAAATATAGCAATGACTTTACTCACAATTTTTCCCTCTACATGCTTTTGTGAGACCTTATTCTCAGCGTTAAATAATATCAAAACCAACAAAAGAAACAGATTGACAGATGAAGTGAGTAGTGCTTGCTTGGGCTTGAAATGTACAAAATAACAAGCTTCAATTGAAAATTTAATCAATGAAATTCAGCAACAAAAAAGTCATTAATATTCAGGTTAGTTAAAGAATTCCCCCTCCCTCTCACTTATCTTAGTTCACAGCATCCTACAAAAGTTTAATAATATCAAGACCAACAAAAGAAACCGACTGACAAATAAACAAAGAAGTCACTAAGCGGGTAAGTTAAATAATTAATTTTTGGTTTATTAAATGCAGTTATATAACACACAATTATACATTTTTGTTATTTAAACTATAATTATAGCAAAATTATGATTTTTTTTTTCTCGAAGTGACACACTACCCGAGTTACACTCAGTTTTTTGGCAAATTTTGACACACCAAGCTTAAAAGGTTGCCCATCACTGTCTTTAGTCAATCCTATTAAAAAGAACTATGCCCAAAGGGCACTAAAAGACTGCCTACCCTTTGAACTAGCCATAGCACTGCTGGGTTTATACCCCAAAGAGATAATAAGGTAAAAGACTTGTACAAGAATATTCATAGTTGCGCTCTTTGTGTTGGCAAAAATTGGAAAATGAGGGGATGCCCTCTGATTGGGGAATGGCTGAACAAATTGTGGTATCTGTTGGTGCTGTAATACTATTGTGCTCAAAGAAACAATGAACTGGAGGAATTCCATGTGAACTGGAATGACCTCCAGGAATTGATGCAGAGTGAAAGGAGCAGAACCAGGAGAACATAGGTATAAACATAAAGAAATCTTTTTAACATTAAAAATACCCATCTAAACAGAAAATAAACATCAAGTAAAAAGGGATATACTAGAAGCTTTCTCAATAAATATGGAAGTGAAGCAAGGAAGCTCTCTGTACCACTATGAATTTATATAGTTCTAGAAATGCTAGCGATGTAAATATGACAAGATAAAGAAATGAAGGCAGAAAGATACCCAAAAGAGAAACAAAACTACCCCTTTTTTGGTGATGACATAATTATTTAGAATATCCTGGGGATCACCAAATAGAAAATTCAAGACTTAACAGAGTCAAACACAGGTGGCAAAATAAACCCTTAAAAATCAACTGCATGCTTATATAATAATAACAAAATCCAAGAAGGCAATAATATATGGGTAAATCCCATTTCAAGTAACTGGAAAATACATTAAAAACACCAAAGGATTCTTCAAGCAATGCACACAAAATATGTGTATAGATTCAATTGCAAAGTGTTCTGTAAAGCAATAAAGAACAACTTACATAGCTGGAGGAATATTCAGTACTTGACTAAGCCATGCCAAATAATAAAAACGATAATAATAACAAAGTTAGTATACATTTTAATGCCATACCAATCAAATTATCAAAGGGGCACTTTATAGATTTCAATAAAATACTAATGAAATTTATTTGTAAAAATAAAAGGTCTAAATATCAAAGAAACTAATGAAAAAAGGTAGACACAAAGAGGGAATAGCACTTTCATATCTCCTATTATATTATAAAACAACTGTCATTAAAATGATCTGGAATTGTTTTAAAAATAGAGAGATAGATCAATGGAACAAACAAGACAAGGGAGAATCAGAGACAATGAATCTTAATAATCCAATGTTCAAGAAACTGGAAAATATAAATTACATAAGAAAGGACACTCTATTTGATTATTAGGAAAACTTGAAAGCAGATTGGCAGAAATTAGACTTGCATTTGAATTGATAATAGTTTATGAAATTATTGATTGAAGACAGGCACATCTAGTTCTTTGGGAACTGACTGGGAAAGAAATAGGGTGACAATCACTCTTTAGTTAAACACAAAGGGTTGAGGGAAAGCAGCACAGGAAATAAAGAGACAAGCAGTGAAAATGGGGAAAGATACAGAGACAGACAGTGGCGTGGGAACTGGAATGTTGAAGAAAGGTTTGAGAAAGAGGATAGATTAGAGATGAGAGCACTAGACAGAATAGACCCAAAGGAGATGGGATTCATCACTTATTACCATGATGTTAATTTTGGTTAATATATGACACCATTTGTAAATTATACTTCTTTGATCTTTGGGACAGTTTATATATGATATTCAGATTTCCTCTTGCAATCTTATTTTCTGCTATTGACCCTTTATACTGGCTACTTATAAACCTACTATACTGATTTTAAAAGTTGCAGGAAATGGTCAGAGGGACCAGATCAAGATACAATTTTAACACACACTAACACTCTTAAATAAATCCCACTGTGCATCATAAATGTATATGTGACCTCAATATTAAGACAATGCTTAAAAAAAAAAGATTTATACAAAGAGATCAAATGTAGCTAAAATGAAAAATAAAACTGGGGAAAAGATTTGCTACAAGTTTCTTCAATAAAGGTCTCATATCCAAGATATATAAGTAATTGGTTCAAATTTCTAAAAGTAAAAGCCATTTCCTAGTAGATAAATGGACAAAGCATAGAAACAATATTCAAAGTAGGAAATCCAAGCTACCAAGATCCATATGGGAAAATTATTAAAATCACTAGTAATTAGAGAAATGCATATTAAAGCAAATCTAAGGTTCTACTTTCTGTTCTTCAGATTGGCAAAGATGACAAAAGAAGGTATGACAATTGTTGGAAAGACTGCAGGAAAAATATATGCACTAAAGCTCTATTAATTAATAGGTCTAGCCATTCTAAAAAATACAATTTTCTTGGAACTATACCCCAAAAGTTACTAAATTATGAATATCTTTGGGCACAGCTATACCACTACTAGTCCTATATCTGAAAAAAAATCAAAGAAAGAGGAAAAGGACTTCTATATGTGAAAATATTTATGAGATCATTTCATTGAAGCCCAAAACTAGAAACTAAGAGAGTCCTCATACTTTTGTTGTTCAATCATTTAATCACATCTGACCTCCTTTGGGTTTTTATTGACAAAGATACTGAAGTGGTTTGCTATTTTTTTCTCCAGCTCATTTGACAGATGAGGAACTGAGGCAAACAAGGATAAGTGATTTGCCTAGAGTCACACAATTAATAAGTGTCTGAGATCAGATTTGAACTCAGGATGTTGAATCTTTCTGACTTCATGCCAAAGCATTATAGCCACTATGCCACCTAGCTGTTCCTCTCCACATACTAGGGAATGGTTAAACAAATTATGGCATATGAATGTAATGGAATATTATTAGGCCCTAAGAAATGATGAAATGAAGAATTTCAGGGGAAAATGAGATAACTTCTATGAATTGACACAAAGTAATGTGAGCAGAACCAGGTGGACAACTTGTACGATGACAATATTAAAAAGAAAATTAACACTGAAATACTCTAAAACCACTCATTTCAATGATAAAACACAGTCCTAGAAGAATGAACACAGAACGCATCACTAGCCTCTGAACCCAGAGGTGATGGACTTAATATGTAGAATGAGACATATTTTCGGAAATAGTTTGGGAATTTGTTTTTCTGGACCATGATTTTTATTATAAGGATTTTATTTTCCATTTTCTTACCATTCAACTGAGGTGGGGGTGGTAGGAGACATATAATAAATTATTATAATAATACTCCTTTTAAACGCATAAAATCAAGAAATAAAATGTCAAAGATGAAGGAAAGCAAGTAGACCAATGTTGCCAGATAATAAAATGTATTGACGGTAATGAAGAGTAAGTACACTGGAAGGAAGGAAGGAAACAGGAAAGATTTAGGCTATGAGGAATCTTTAAAAATCAAAGATTTTTTTTTTATCTGATCATGGAATTAATAAGGATTCATTAGAGTTTATTGAGTTTAGGGGTAGAGGGCTATTGGGAGAGGGAATACTCATATTTGTACTTTAAGAAACTCACTTTTAGGGGGCAAATGGGTAGTTCAGTGGATTGAGAGCCATGGCCAGAGATGGGAGGTTCTGGGTTCAAATCTATCCTCAGACACTTCCTAGCTGGATGACCCTGGACAATTCTAATATGGAAGGTTAGTGTTTTAAAAGGAAAAAAAAGAAACTCACTTTTACAGGGGAGTGGAAGATAGTTGGAGTAGGGAGAGGCTTGAAGCAGGGAGACCAGCCAGAAGGCAATTTCAATAGTCTAGGCATGAGGTTGCATCAGTGGAGCAGCTATGTGAGTAGCAGTAAGGGAACATATGTGAGAATGTTGTGAAGGTATGAAGGTAGTAACATAAGATTTTGCAACAAATTGGATATATAGAGTGAATGGGAATAGGGAGTTGAGAATGATACTAAGGTTGCCAACTGAATGACCTAAGGGATGGTGACAGCTTTAAACCTACTAGGAACATTGGGAAGAAGGGAAATCTTCAGGAGGAAGATAATGTATTTGGCTTTGGGCAGGTTGGGTTTGAAATATCTATGAGATAGTTCTTTAACCACCTCAAGTATTTATGTTGTATTGGGAGATCAAGGATATTTCATTAGACTTATTTTTGTAAGTAATCTTATACAGTACACCTTTTGTAGTTGGAATATAAATACATTTGGGGAAGAGAAATTGTCTCCTATTTAGTGTCACTAACTTAGGAGGGAGAGGAAAATACCTTAAAGGTATGGAAATAGTATAGTGTCCTAATATAAAATGATTGACCACATTGCTTTTTTCCCCTTAACTACTCCTACTGCCTAGTATGGGGGAACATAAAAATCCATTTATGTATGTCTGGTTTTTTTCCTTTCTCTTTTTGTCTGTTTTTTTTTTACACAAAACACTTTGTTACAAAAAAAAAATAAAAAATACAAAAATATAAATATCTATGGGACATCCAGTTGAAGATGTTCAATGGAATTGGTGATTCAAGATTGTAACAAAGAAGAACTATGGCTGTATATATAGATCTTGGAATTATGTGAATAAATATGATAACTGAACCCAGATGAGTTAAATAAATTCAGGGACATAGTATAAAAGGAGAAGAGAAGATGGCTAAGGACAAAGCCTTGAGGAATACCAGCAAATAGTGGGCTTGAATTGAAGATCCAGCAAAAAAGACTGGGAAGTAAGCAGACATAAACCAAGAAAGTGTCATAAAAGCCATGAAAAAAAGAAGACATCCAAGAAAATGGGAACTCTATAGTATCAAAGGCTACCGAGAAGTAAGAAGGATAAAAATTGAGAAAAAGTTATCAGGTTAGTAACATGTCTATTTTTTTAAGTAAGACTCCTACATATCAGATGGTCATCAGGATTTAAGAGCCTGAGTTCCTGAACAGTCTTTTTAGTACCATGAATGGGCTCTGAAACAATTTAGCCTTGGCCCATATTCAAGACTCTCCATCTTAAATATAAAGACTCTCCACTCTTAAATATAAAGGCACCTATTGTCTGAGAGGAGGAAAGGGGATTATGATTGGTCAGATATGCCATCACGAACATTGAGAAGTGGCAATTATCTCAAGATGAGCAGTCAACTTAGCTTAGATACTAATAAATATCCAAGAATAGCCTTAATAGAAACTGCTATCTTTGAATAAGGATGGTGAACACAAAACCTTGTTATAGACATTTTAAAAAAAGATAAAACTCAAACCTATAAGTAGCAAGTTTATGAGGTTATAAACTTCATGATTCAAAGAAAATGATTAACTCTTAACATGTAAGCAATAAGTATTAAAATTTTAAAATACTTAAGTCAGAAGTTTCTACTGCTTAGGAAACATATCTCCAAGTATTACGGTAGTAATTGCAATTTCAAAATATAATCTGTAATGATAATAATAGCCAGGGTATGCTGGTAAATATTTAGCAACATTTTCTATGTCACTTTTTTAAATCTAGAGACCATCAAAATAATTATAAATCAAGTCCCAATTTGAAGCTTTTGCCAATTTCTGAGTTATAAGTGTTCAAGATGAAAATTTAACAGTCATCTCTAGTTAGCCCCAGCAAACCCCTGAGGGTAACCACAATAAGAAAAATAGCTTACTCCAGCATTTAACCTAACATCTACTTGTAAAAATTCAAAAATGAGTAGCACACCAAACCAAGAGGTAAGGCAAAGGGAAAAAAAAAGGTGGGGGGGGAGACATTGGTAAATGAAAAAAGGCCATGAAGGACATCACTGTAAGGAAAAATCTTTGTAAAAGTTTAAGTGCCCTGTTTTGTCTTATTTTTTTAAACCCTTATTTCAGGCTTAGAATCAATACTCTGTATTGGTATTGGTTCTAAGACAGAAGAGTTATAAGGGCTGGGCAATGGGAGTTAAATGACTTGCCCAGGATCACACAGCTGTCTGATGTCAAATTTGAACCTAGGACCTATCATATCTGGGCATGGCTCTCAATCCACTGAGCCACCTAGCTGCCTCTTAAGTGCCCTGTTAATGTCATTTACGTGTTATTGTTTTAATACTGGCTATAAAACCCTGGATTGAAACCCCAGTGCTGGCATTCATTTGGCATGAGATTAAAGAAAAGTCATTAAAATTTTTTGAACCTCAATTTCTCATCTGTAAAATGGAAATGATACTTATATCACTTATTTCTGAGGACTGTTATGAGAAAGGTGCTTTGTAAACTACAAAGCACTTCATGAGTAAGACCATTATCACTAAATATAGATCAATGACTAATTAAGCCCCTGTTAGAAAAGAAAGTATAATTACCACATAATTATATCAGGAACCCAAATTTCTGTCTCATTTCTATTGTTTTATTTTATTTTTCCTAAACTAGTTTGAGTTTGCCTTAGACAGGATTTTAGTGTTCAATTCATGAAAAATCTGATCTTTTATTGGTCAAATATATCTATTGCTTCTTGCAGGGGTATAAACCCCCCCAAAAGTAGAAAAGATGCAAAAATTCATTAGCATACATTTCTCTTTGTGTCATTTACATAGTACAAATTCAACCATCCATCTTTTCATATTAATTTTGTTGGGTTTTGGTCATTTTTAAGTTGGTCTGATTCTTCCTCCCCTTGTTTGGGGTTTTCTTGGCAAAGATACTACAGTGATTTGCCATTTCCTTTTTCAGTTCATTTCACTGATGAAGAACTGAGTCAAATAGAGTTAAGTGTCTTGCCCAGGGTCACACAAACAGTGTCTGAGGTCAGTTTTAAATTCATGAAGATGATTTGTGATTCCTCATTCCCAATTCCAAGACTCTGCCAACTGCATGCCTCCATCTTAATTAAATGAGGCTTTACCTTTGGAAGAAATTATTAGGGGAAGGAATTAATATCTAGTATATACATTGTCTTAATGGTCTTTTACAAAGATCTTCTTAGATTTTTATCATCTCTCTTTCATCAGAATGTCCATATAATATTGTCATTATTCTCTAGTCTTTGCTGTAAATTGCAAAACTCAGTGAGTAATTTTCCTGGATAAAAATAAGTCAAATTTTTTCTGGATTTATACTTTTCTGCAATTTCTACATGTATATTGATGGTTATAGTTTAGTGGTTTGCTTTTAAAAAAAAACTGGTAGATCAGGGATGAGCCTGCTGTAAATATCTATTTCAGCCTAAGTGGAAGGCTGTGATATTATATGTCATTTTCTCCTCTATACAGAGGGAGGCTACATTAGTCTTTCCAAAAAAAAAAAGGGTACCACATCTTTGAGACAAATTTTGCTGCACTCTGAATGATATGTGTGCTTTTTATGTTTATGAAACTACCATCCAGCGAAAAATAGCAGCCTAATATTTTGACATGAAGGTCATTTGAAAGTTTTACTGCCTGCAAGCCTGATCCATTTTGTTGACAAAGGGCTCTCTCAGGGCTCTTTAAGATGCCCCAGCCTGCTCAACTTTCCCTCTGTCTGGCATTTCTGTCCCACTCCCTGCTCACCCCCTCCCACCAGACTAATTATCAGCTCATTAAGGCTGTCCTAATGAATTATGTTACAGCATTAAGAAAGGGCTCAGAATAAATGCCCATGTAAGTAAAGAGGGGGAAGGAAGCTACAAGGGAGGGAGGGAGGGAGGGAGGGAAGAAACGAAAGAGGAAGAGAGAGAGAGAGAGAGAGAGAGAGAGAGAGAGAGAGAGAGAGAGAGAGAGAGAGAGAGAGAGAGAGAGAGAGAGAGAGAGAGAGATTACTACTTCTGTCAACACCAGCAGCTGAAGCTAACTTGATCTGACCAGTCTCAACTCACATGCCTCCCCCTCCAAAAAAAATCATAAATATTTCAGCCAAAATGAATTTTAGATTGATATAAACATGCTCTGGGGAGGAATTGGCTTCCTAATGTTCCTTGGCTTCACAGACATAGAAATTCTCCCAGAGGTTATGCCTTATGTGTATTTGATCATGTGCAGTGAACACTATGTGGGGGAGGAAAAGGAATGAGTAGGGAATGCTGTAGAGTTCTCAGGCAAGCCAAAGGACAAGTTAAATGGATGCAAATGAGGTCAACAAGCATTTACTAAACACCTGCTAAGCACCAGACACCATGCTAAACACTAGAGTCCCCCCCCCAAAAAAAGGTAAAGAACAACCTCTACTCAATTCAGTTTGATAATTCAATAAATTTATTAAATATCGTGCTAATGCCTAGGGATACAAAAAGAGCCAAAAGATATTCTCTGCCCTCAAAGAGATTATGTTATAATGGGAGAGACAATATATAAATACATAATGACAAGTAAGTTATCTATAGGATATATTGAAGATAATCTCAGGGTAGACATATTACCAGAAAAGGTGTAAATGTTATTTTTTGGAGTATGATTTTTGGAGAAATGATTTTTGGAGTAAATGATATTTTAGCTGAGACACGAGGGAAGCCAGAAGTAAGAGATAAAGAGGGAGAGCATTTCAAATATGGGAGCAGTCAGGGGAAATGACCAAAGTTGGGAAATACATTGCAGAGGAGACCATATCATGTTCTCAATGGAGATAGCATGGGACAGAAGGGAAGCAGTTACCCTTATACACACATTGCCTCTCATTTTCCCTATCCTCTTCACCAATATGGTCTCACTTCCATGACATCCTGACCTTGATCACTTTGGGCATTTTTGAAAGCAAGATGAGAACATTTGTTCATACAAACACTTTACATCATATATCACTATATGATGTGGCCTTAATATTAAAGAGTATTAAATAATATTAGTAGATTTATCCAGCCATCATAAGTATATTAACTATGGATAGTGCAAATAGACAATGACATGGGTCTAAAATTAAACAAAAGGGAGAATTAGTCTCTAGCAAATTTAAAAATCATTGCTGCCTTAGAAAAGGTAGTATTTAATAAAAATTAAAAAATAAAAATGTCTCAAGCATCCCTGCCCCCCCCCATCTTGTTAACAATAGTAAATGATCAGGGTTGTTTTTTTTTTTTAAGCTACATCAGATTACATAGCAAACTTAAAATGGAAATTGATGAAGATGGAGACAAGATATTAAATTAGAAAGACAAAATATACTGGTAAAGGCCTTGTGGGATTTTTTTTCTGCTCCTCATTCAGAACTTTGTCTTATAGGAGGATTTTATTTTGGGATTTCATCCATAGCCCCTAACTCCAAACTTCTGCCTACTAAAAGAGCCTCCCAAAATAAATCAAGCTGGTGAAAGCACAAGATAAGCATTTGACAAAAGTTGAGTTGTTGGGGGTAGGAGGGGGGGGATAAGGTTTGCTTATAATTATAGTAATGTTAGCTTTTCTTTATATAGCATCTTTCCCTCCAAAGCACCCTCCAGCTGAGCAATCCATGCACAGAGACCACTTTCTCCTCTAATGAGAGGCAATCACCTCAGGGTTGGAAGTACAGAGCTAATTAATTATCATATTTGGCAAAGGATCCTTTGTAGCTAGCTAAGCAGATGATAGGGTTGATGAACAGGACTCTGTCTATCTGAGTATTTTTAAAAACTTTTTTTTTTTTTAAATGAAGCTTCCCCTAGACTACACAATAGGAAAACTCTATTGTCAGGGAAAAATGAACAAGTTCACCAGCAAGGCCCATTTTAATGGATTCATTACCTCTAAGCAAGTGTACATCTATGCAGAGCTCTGAGTTGACATTTCCATGCAAACCTCAAAACCTTTTAAACAGCAAAGGTAATTTTAATCATGTCTCTAAATAAGAAGCCATGGACAACCAAGGACCTTTGCAGATTAAGGACTGTCAATAACTTGCTACCTTCTTACAAATCCTTAGCTCCCTGGATTCATCCTGTGCTTTCAAATGGAGAGATTTTTTTTTTTAATCATCCACAGGTCATTGTATAATCTGCATTTTTCTTATTTAACAGTTTACAAAAAGTCTATATGACTTGTGAACTTGTAGGAAACAACTCAAGAGTTTCTTTAGAAACAAATGATAATTTCTAGTAGAATATCTAAAGCCACAAGTCAAGGTGACTTTAAATAAGGGCAGGAAAAAGAGGAGCACATAGGGATGTTCTTTATGGTGATGGGGACCAGATTAATTTACATCTAGATATAAACAGAGCCCCAAAAAGGGTGTCAAGTGAATTTCCTTTCCTAGAAATCTCTCCAAATGGACAGATATCTGTCTGCCTAAAATGGTTAGATATAGTCCTGCCTAGAGGAAGAGAAGTAAACTAGATGACCAGGGGAAAACTCCATTTAGGCCCTGTTAGTCTAAATTCAAAGGTATGGACATGAAATGTATGTGTGTGTACATATCTAACATATAAAAGTCTGAAAGGCATTTTTTCTTATATTAAGAAAAAAGTTCTAAGCACCAAGCAGCAGATTAGTTTTATCAGTCCTCTGCAGTAAACCAGAATTGAAGGAGGATGGGGAAGGCCTCAAGGCAATTTTTGCCAAAGGGACAGGCAACAAAAGAGGCAGAGGAACAAACATATACCTTTAAAAGAAAAGGATATAAAGATGAGATTTGCTCTCTTTCTAGCCCTTTCCAATTTTCCTATTTGCCTGTGGTGCGCATCTCATTGGTTAAGGAGCTGCTAGGAGGGATTTTTGTTTTGTTAAGAGTGAAGCAGAAGAGAAAGTAAGGAGGTGGGGGGACAGTGATCAGACAGACAGAGAAACATAAAGATAGAAAGAGCAACAGAGGCACAGACAGAAAGACAATGAAGGAGAGATAGATGGAGAGAGGCAGACAGACAAAAATATAGCCAGACACAGAAAGAGGATCAATAGAGACAGAGGAGATTGAAAGGGAAAAAGTCAGAGGTAAAGACAGACAAAGCTGGATAGAAACAGAGAGAAGAGAAGGAAAGATGATGGAGAGGAAGAAAAACAGACCGGGGGGGGGGGGGGGTCATTGCAAAGGAAAGAGAAGAGAAAAGAGGGAAAGGAGAGAGAAGGAGCGGGAGAAAGAAAGAAAGAGAAAGGACAGGGAGGGGGAAAGGAAGAGGAAGAAGGAGGAAGAGGGAGAAAGAGAGAAGGGGAGAAAGGGAGAGACAAATAGGGGAGAGAGAGAGAGAGAGAGAGAGAGAGAGAGAGAGAGAGAGAGAGAGAGAGAGAGAGAGAGAGAGAGAGAGAGAGGAAGGGAGGGAGGGAGGGAGGGAGGAAGGGAGGGAGGGAGGGAGGGAGGGAGAGAGGATACATAAGGTTCGAGGGTGAAGTGAAGTCTCTGGCGATGTTCCCTGGGCCCCGCTGCCTGACTTCCTGCCTCCCACTCTAGGCTTTCCACGGAGTGACAGAAGCCTCGGTCGAGCTCCTGCCTGGAGGCTGCTCCGGTGAGTCGACGGGTGCACAATCTCACGGGGCCATCAGCACGTTCCCGCTGCCTATCAGCAGTGCCTGGCAGCTGGGGAGATACATTTAGATAAAGCCGCCCGCAATTGCTGATAACAAGCCCCTCAAATGTCAGGCAGCACAAAGGACAGCATTGATTGCTGCCGCACAGCCCGCCTTTCCCTTTCTCTGGCACGAGGGTTTTTTTTTCTCCCTCTCTCTCTTTTTTTCTTTTTAATATAGCAAAGCCTCTGACTGGGATAATCTGCCTGTAGAAAAGGCCATTGTGCTGGCTACACGTATTGTGTTATTTGCTAAATGGAATTTATCAACATTTCTCCAATTCCCTTTACCTTCCCCTGCAGCTTCCTCCTCCCCCATATCCCTTTTTGCCCCCCAAATCGATTCTTGATTGTTCCCTTTAGCACTTTCCTTTACTAAGTCACAGTTTAGAGCAAGGATGCTGTCAGGTGAGGAACTTGCAGCAGAGGAGAGCATTCCCCTTTCCCTGCCGTCCCAAAAATGATGAGTGTTAGATGAATAAGCACAAAGAATATAGTGTGAGGGGAGATGACAAAAACAAAGATAATTTTTAAAAGGAAAGAGACAGAGAGAGAGACAGAGAGAGAGACAGAGAGAGAGAGTGAGAGAGAGAGAGTGAGAGACAAAGTGACAGAGAGACAGAGACAGAGACAGAGAAAGACAGACAGACAGACAGAGAGATGTCAAATAGTCAACATTTTTTAAGTGCCTATTACATGCCACTATTGTGTTCACATCAGCCCCGTATCAAGGGTCAGAGAGATGCTTAATGTAAATAAACAGGTGATCATTTCCAATGGTGTGCAAAATCTGGTTTATTCACATGTTGCTATTTCTTAAGTTGCTTTCAAGAGACATGAAAGGGAACTGCCATTGGTTAAATGACAATAACAGGACTTCTAATCCTCTCCCAAAGGCTAATGTTTGGAATTTGATTGTCAAAACTTCAGATTTTGCTTAAGACTTCTGGACCTGATTCAAATGAAAAAATCCTATAAGGAAGGCTAATAAATTGCTGTTATCATTCATATCTTAGCATAAACAAAGCATTATATGAGCAAATGTTTGTTTATGTGTATGTAAGCAGAAAGAAAAAGACAAACGGCGACTGAGAGAAACAAAGGCTGGGAAAAAGAGAGGAAAACACAGAAAGAGAATATACTATGCTAAGGAAAAGCTGATTCCCCAATAGATGAAAAGGGAAAGATGGGGCCAGGAGAGCCAACAAAAGACCATCAATCAACAAACTAGCATTTATTGCATTTTCTAAGTACAAGGCACTTGTCCTAGGTACCAGGGTATTGAAACAAAATAACAGCAGTCTTGTCCTAAAGTACATCCTATTGGAGTAGACAATATGAATATTTATTAAAATGTTCACATATAAGCATATATAAAACATACATAAAAAATAAACACTAGGTATTTTGTGGAGAGGAATAGCTGGGAAGATGAAGAAAGGCTTCATCTAGAAGGTATTATTTACCCAGAACTTTGAAGGAAATTCTGGATACAAAGAGACACAGATGAAGATGGAGGTTATTCTAGGAGTTTGCAATAACAGCCTGTGCAGAGATGGAGGGAAATGGAAGTTGGGGTATGATACGAGAGTAAGAAGGCCATATTTTGTCTGAGCCAAAGAGTTTATAAAAGATATTTGATTGAGGGCAACTGGGTGGTTCAGTAGATAGAGAACCAGCCCTAGAGATGGGAGGTCCTGAGTTCAAATGTGATTTTAGACACTTCCTAGCTGTGTGAATCTGGGCAAGTCACTTAACCCCCATTGCCTAGCATTTACTGTTCTTCTGCCTTGGAACCAATACCCAGAACTGATTCTAAGAGGGAAGGTAAGAATTTTTTTTAAGCATAAGTGTATAATAAGTTGGGAAAGTAAAGTTGGATTGAGATTTTCTAAGGTTTTAAGTGCCAAATAGAAGAGTTGGGTTTCTTTTTTTTATTCTAGAGATAACAGAGAGCCAATGGAATTTACTGAGCCAGAAAGTAACACAGTCAGACCTAGCCTTGAAGAAAATATCACATTGACAGCATAATGTCATCTCCTTCCCAATTTTGACTAGGACTAGCCCTGGACCAGAGTACTTATAAAGCTAACTAGTTGGAGTCAAAGTCTCCTTGAAAGTTTAAACATTACTTTCCCACATAGGACTCTATCAGAGAATAGAAAAAACCAGTATCAGCATGAACACTTTCCTTAAGAAAGATATTCTAAGATATCACATATTCTAATCCAGTTCCATCCAATAAATATTTTTAGGGCACTCAATATGAAAAAGGCACTATTCTAGGTGCTATGGTTAAAAAGCAAGCCCCCAAACAGTGCTGCCCACAAGAAGCTTATATTCTACTGGGGGAGAAAGGAAGAGAATAAACATACAAAAAGATACAAATAGACATGATAATTTGAGGAAAAGAGAAAGAGCCCTAATGAGGAAGGGGCTCGAGATCAGGAGAGGTTTGTCCTGAGAAATGGTCCATGAACTAAGCCATGATCTCTTAAAGACTACTATACTAAAAGGTGAAGGTGGTAGATGAGCATGGTAGCTAGCCCGTACAAAGGCTGGAGAGTAGAGTTTAGGAAAGAGTTAACCAGTTTTTAAGGGACTTAGCGTGCATAAGGAGAAATGACAATAAGCCCAGAATGGTAGCCCAAAGACAGATTGTCAAGGACCAAAGAAACTTATTGGAAAAAAAAAATGGGTAACAAAACACGAACTTCCTATCTTGACTTGACCTTTGAAGCTGACAGTATTGTTTTCCTGAATCACTACCTACATCACCACAGCCTGGTACAAAGAAGGTTTGATTTAATTCTATTTAAATAACATTTTTCAATTGCCACATGTAACAGGGGCTGCACAGAGTATATACAAAGAATCTTGCCTCATTTTTTGGATGACTAAATATGCCTAACAGATCTTGGCATTTTGAGTAGTCCCCTTATTGGCTGGTGAACAAGAAAAAGCAATGTCACAATGGATATGTAAAATGCAATAACTTGGGATAGCCACTGAATGACTCAGTGGAGAGAACCAGATGGGAAGTCCTGAGTTCAAATTTGGCCTCAGAAACTTGCTAGATGTGTGACCCTGGGCAAGTCACTTAACGCCAATTGTCTAGTCCTTACTGCTTTTCTACTTTGAAACCAATATTTAGTATCTATTCTAAGACAGAAGGTAAGGGTTTTAAAAAAATAAAACAATTATTATCAGCAAAATTATTATCAGGAGAACTCCAAGAGTCATGATGAAAAAGGCTATCCACCACCATAGAAGGAACTGACACAATCTGAATGCATATTGAAGCATTCCATTCTTCACTTTATTTTCTCCATGAAATTTTCTCTAGTGTAAATGATGTCTTCTTTCACATGATGAATATGAAAATATATATTGTACAATAATACACATACAGCTTATTTGCCACCATCTTAGAGAAGAGTGGAGATGGTTGAGAGGGAAGGAGAAAATATATTTTTTAAATCATCAGAAAATAATTTTTTAAAATTGTATTAACATGTAAAAAATCTTAATAAAAAATAATAAAATACAATGACCTTACTCTTACTGTTCTCATCCCTTCCAGTTGTCAAAACTGTTTCAAATCCCTTCCACTGATGGAGTGTCTTGCTCTATAACTGACCCTGGTGACTATAAGCACGTGACAAAGAAAGGACATGCCTTGTCTAGCAAACTTCAGCCTACTTCTTTCATGTGTGTTTGTTTTTCCTGATCTTAGATAAATAATATCCATAATGAAATGGACATTCCATGCTTGGAGGAGACTTTGTGAATTTGACCCGGAGATCCTAGATCTTTGAGGTGGAATTGACACTGATGCTTTTGGAGAAGATGGCTACTATCCATATGTTGGGCCTACACTTGGCCTTTTTTTTTTTTTTGCAAGAATACATACTCAGGGCAGCTAGGTGACTCAACAGATAAAGGTCTGGAGATGGAAGATCCAGGATTCAAATATGGCCCTCAGACATGTCGTAGCTATATGACCTTGGGAAAGTCACAACCCCATTTGCCTAGTCCTTACCATTCTTCTGCCTGGGGACTGATATTTCATATCAGTTCTAAAAATGTAAGGATTAAAAAAAAAACATGTTTTAAAGAAAAGACCATGGTTCTTTCCCTTGGTGAATTTATATTCTATAAAGACAACTTCTAGAAATATAAGAAAAATAAGGAGCAGGATGTGATCAGGACTAAGTAGAGCTCTAGATACTATGTTTTAACAGAATTGAGAGGAAGAGAAAAACACTTTTATTTGCAAAACGATGGATGGCTTCATAGGAGAAAAAAATGTCAATCAGTGAATTTGAGCAAAGGTGGTATTGTAGGAATGGAAAGATTGCTGACACAAATGATGAAAGATGGAAGGACAAAAATGGGGAATAGCTCCTAGTTCAATTTGGCTGTGTATAAAGGACATGAAGAGGAATAATTATTATTTATTGTTATTTTATGTAATTATTTATGCTATTCAAACTATATTAACGATCATATATAATGATACTTAATTATATGTAATAATTATTAATCAAAATAATAATAGAATAATAATTATATTTATCAAGTATTTCAAGGTATACAAAATGCTATCCATTGTAGATGGCTAGCTAATTTATACCAGGTAAAGGAATTTGTATTTTGTACTATAGACAATAGGGAATCAATGAATTGTTTTAAGTGAAGAAGTCAAGTCAGACTTGTGAATAAGGAAGATTATTTTGGCAGCTATGTGAAAGATAACCTGAAAAGGGACAGGATGAAAGCCAAGAGACCAGTTAAGAGTCTCTTAAAATACTCTAGCGAATAGTGATAATAGGTGTGAGTGGAAATAAAGGAGCTGATAAGAGAGATGTTGTGGAGGTAGAATTGATAAGACTTGACATGTGACTGGATATGGGATGGAGAGCAGAAAGAAGTGTCAAAGATAACTGAGTGTTTGGGATTCAGTAACTGGGACAATAGTCATGGATCTACAGAATTAAGGAAGAAATAGAGAGAAGTTTAATTCTAAAGATGATGAGAGTCTGGTGGAGAAACTGAGCAGACAGTTCGAAATTACAGAGTAGAGCCCTTGGTAAAGAAGAGGAATAGATGCATAAACTGACTAAGAGATGACAACTGAGCATACAAGAGCCAATGAGTTCACCAAGAGTGAGAATGTACAGAGAAGAGGGACCAGAAGACATCCTTAGGAGAACCCTACATGTAAGAGAAGAGAAAAATGAATCAATCAACAAAGATGATCAAGATGAAACAGTCAGGAAGGGAGAGAGTTGGGAGAGAAAAATATCACAAAAAAAAAAAAAGCAGAGAATATACAGGAAAGGAATATGGTCAGAATTGCCAGCTGCTGTAGAAGGGTCAAGGATGATAAAGAATAAGAAAACTTAACTCTAGTGTGAGCAGATACTGAGGTATAAATTAGATGTAATTAAAGTCTCCTTGGGAGTTAGTTTCTCATCGTATAGTTATCTTAGTTTAGATTTACAAATATTATTGACTTGCCTAGACAGACCATCTTGTAAGGTTAAAAAAAGTATAGGTCTATTTAAATTAAAAAATACACGGGAATACAAAAGGTAGTCAAAATAGTACAGTTGTATGAGTACACTTGAATCTGAAAGCATTTAGTCTTCCATGGCATGTTTTTTATAAAATGAGTTTTATGTTATAGTTAAAGTGTCTCTCTGACTGGAATTAGAAGTCTCCTTCACCATATTATTTTAATGATACTGCTACCTTCAATCCTCCCATTCCCATCTCCAATTCACCTAACATATACTTGGCTAGTCCTGAGTCAAGAAACCACCCACCTCTAATTCCTCTAATCAAGGTCTTTTGCAAACTTACTTTCTTTCACTACCTATCCTTCCTTACCAAACTCACACACTTTGGAACCCTCCACCTGTTAACAAAAACTTCCCTTCATCTTAGATATATCTTACTCTAGTGCTTCCATCTTCAGTGGCTCTCTGGAACCTGGAATCCATTGGAAAATGTCTCTTCCTTTACAACTAATAAATCAAACAGAATAAGGACTTCTTCCTTACCTTCTCCCTGAAGGCAACTTCTCTTTTGAAGTTCATTCTGTATACAATCATTGACATAGAGGTCGAAGGAACCATAGATATCACTTAGTCCACCTTCCTCCTTTTAGCAAAATGAGGAGACTTAGGAAAGCTTCTAACAAGGATAATCTGCTTCTGGAAAAGGCCTTTGTGCTGGCTATGCATTTTGTGTTATTTGCTAAATGGAATTTATCAACATTTCTTGGATTCCCTTTCCTGACTCTTTACCTTCCCTTGCAGCTTCTTTCTCCCTCATGGTTTCCTTTGCCCTCCAATTCAATTTCTAATTGTTCCCTTTAGCACTTTCCTTTAATAGGTCTTATTGAAGAGGTGAGGAAATTCCAGAAACCACTCAAAAGGCAGGAGACAGGTGAATAAAGGCAAGGAACACAAGACCATAGATTGAGCTCTGGAAAGAATATCCAAGACCATTTTATCTTTGTAAAAACAATATCTTACAAAGTGTTTTTTTAATAAATGTTTTTAACTGAATTCTTGAGATGTACTTCCTATGGAAAGAAAAAGAACTGTAGAGTTCATTAGAATTTCATGAATCCAGACCTTGTAATTATTGAATATGATACTGCAAATTACATTAATTTTGATGATGTAATCAAAGACTCTGCAACCTCCAAAACAAGAAAAGTTGACTTGTAATCGCTATTGGATTTTCAATTATCCCTGTATATGAGTAACTATGATTTTGTTCTACCTTTAAACTCAAATTAAATATCACTCTTTTAAGAAGTAAAATTGTATTCATATTTTCTTGGCATGGTGTTGCATGCAGGGCGGTAGGAAGGGAGCAAGAACTATTGTCTAAGTCTCAAAAATCTTTGGCCAGGATTGACTGGCAGGTAACATGTCTGACTACTCCCTAGTTTAACTATTGGGTTTCCTTTGCCTGTGACTTTGCCCAGGCTTAGCTGCCTGGGTTCTTCATCATGCACTCTTTCCACGTCTCTCCCTTCCCTCAAAGTAGATTTTTGATCCCTAGCCCCACTAAAGCTCTCAGTCCTTTTTTGAGACACCTCTGTTCCCACACCTAGAGAATCTGGTATTTCTTTAAGACATTTTCCTCCAGGTGAGATAGTTCCATATTTGCATTTCAAAGATGACTCTTTTAGGTTTTGACTAGGCTTTTAAAACTACTTGAAACACCACATTTTTATTTGAAATCTGGTGACTCTGGTGTCTGGAGTATTACTGGAAAACTTTACAATCACAGACATCCCCACTGGGGAAGGAAACTTTTCCTTAGAGACTTCATACCTAATTATATGACCTAGTGCAGATATGAGGCTCAAGTCCTTATATCTTTTCCTTCTTATCTTTAGGTGAAGAAATTATATATATGGGAGCAAATTGGAGGAAAAGTAGGGAAATGCTAGATATGCATATGGTACCCCTTTTAATCACTTTTCTTTAGTTGTCATTTAAAAAAAAACTCTAAAGACCTAGAGATTCAATCACACAGGGAACTTAAGGTGAGGGAACTCTTCCTCTTCTCCCAGCCCTCTCTCCCTCTTCACACACATTCATCACTGAAAATCCAGAGCTACTCTGAAAATTAAAGTCTCAGAGTGTTTCCTGGGTACCCTAAGAAGTTAAGTGACTTTCCTGTAGTCATATAGCCAGCATGTGAGGTTCCATTCTTAACAACTACAAAAAGAAACAAATCTAAAAGATAGCAGACTCAGCTCTGATAACTTCTTAGCTGTCATACAAATTTCAACCTGATTTTTAACTTCTCTAATAAATAGCTTGTTCCTTCTGATTAAAAATTAAAATCCTTGACCTTTGTGATTTTAATCAGTGGAACTTTTAAACACATACTTGTCCCCAAAAAAAGCCTTTAAAAATGTAGCCCTTGTCTCAGTGCAGATTGCTCCTCTTAAGTAATTACCATAGCAACTTGGTGGGTCAAAAATATCTGCTCATGACAGGCAGGTATTACCCACAGTTCCCTAAGTTACCAAAACTTTGGACTTCATTTTGAATTGTACAAGTATGGCTCTAAGGAGTGACCAATATCTATTGCTCAACTGGAGGATGCCTGGTGAGGATAGTAGAGATATAGACCAAGGTATGGAAGAGGTATCTAGATGTAGTAATGACCTTGTTCTCCTAGGACTAGGACTAGGACCAGGCTATGAAACTGAAAACAAATAGGGTAATTGTGGGCTCAAAGAAATGCACAAACTCAGTCTACAGCTTAGTTTTCCTAAGTAGAAGAAGAAAATAGCTTCTGATTCCCTATCCACTACTGACTTCCTGTTTCCCCCAATGATCAAATGGGAAGTGGAGTATATAGACAGAAGTAGGAAGGCTATTTATTCCCTCTCTATAGCTAAAGTAGCTATCATGTGAAAGCATTGTTCCTTTAGTTGCTTGCTTTCATTTCTATGCTGTTTGATATTATTAAAAGCCTAAGATTATCATCTAACATGAGTTTGTCTAAGAAGTCATAAAACACCCCAATTGATAAATGGGCAAAGGATCTGAACAGGTAGTCCTCAAAGGAAAAAAAAATTAAAACTATCTATAGTTCTATAGTTATCTGAAAAAAAATGCTTCAAATCACTATTGATTAGAGGTGTTAAATTTATTTGTGGTTGGACTTTTAAATGGTTGTCACCAGGGATTTAATTTCTAAATCCCAAAATGAATTACTAAAGTAAAATGAATTTATGGTAGTTTATTTACAATAGAGGGAAAATATTAAGGAATGAGAGAAAGAGAGAAAACTCTGGTTTCCTCTGAGCCAGTAAGAATTTCTAAGCCCTAGCCAGGGGAAGAGAGTCTCAAGAGGATAGGCCTTTCCTGGAGGCTTCACACTTCCAGAAAGGCAGGGTCACTCAATCAGTCTTTTACTCACCAAGGATGATCACAGAGGCTTTTCTCCAGCCCACTCTTTAGTTCTCACCTTCTTTGGTTAGATTATATCTTTTGGATATACTTAATACCTTTTTTGGTAAATTGACCTTTTGTAGTTACTTAACACCTTTTGTGGTTAAAATGGGTAGATGTACTTAAAATACTGAGTTATCACCTTTTTCTAGATTAAAATCTAAAAATAGATTGTAGTTTACAATTCAGCTTCATTATAAAGGAAGAGCTAAGTACCTTCATTGTGACAATCAGGAGATAACTAAATCAAATCTTCACAGAGGAATGCAAATTAAAACAACTCTGAGATACCATCTAACACCTATTAGATTGGCTAATATGATAAAAAATAAAAATGTTAAATGTTGGATAGGATAAGGGAAAATTAGGACACCAGTGCACTGTTGGTGGAACTGTGAATTGACACAACTTCTAGAGAGCAGTATGCCCAAAGGGCCATAAAACTATGCATACCTTTGACCCAGCAATATCACTACTGTGTCTATTTCCCAAAGAGATCAGATATAAGTGGAATGGACCTAGCAATACAAAAATATTTCTAGAAGTTCTTTTTGTGATGGCAAAGAATTGGAAGTAAAGGGAAGTCCATATGTTGGAGGATGATCAAATAAGTCATGGTATAAGGTTGTAATAGAATACTATTTTACAATAAGAAAAGATGAACAAAATTAGTACAGAAAAACCTGGAAGGACTTATATGATGCAAAGTGAAGTGAGCAGAACTGGGAGAACATTGTATACAGTAATAGAAATATTGTGTAATGATCGACTGTGAAGGATTAAACTATTATCAGCAAAGCAAATTTCCAAGATATTCAGAAAAGACTCATGATGAAAAAAGCTATTCACAGGCAAAGAAGGAATTGTTGGAGTCTAATTGCAGATCGCTATCATGACATCTCCCATTTTATTTCCTTCATGAGTTTTTTATTATATATGTTATATGTGTCTTTTGTCATGGCTTAAGAAGTATGGAAATATGTATTGCATGGAAGCATTGGTATAGAGCTACTGGACTATTTACTGCCTTGGAGTGGAGGGAGAGAATATGAATCTTAAAATGTCAGAAAACAACTGTAAAAAAATGTTTCTATATGTAATTATAAAAAAAAAAGTCATTGAATGGGACTGAAATATGGGACAACAAATCTAATAGGAAGAGATTATTCCCAAATCAGGTTGAGTGGGGGGCAAAACTAATGAGGAAGGAAAGAAAGAAAAAGGAACAAAGACAAGACAAAGTAAGAGGCAGAGACACAGAGAGAAGAGAGAGAATATTTGATATTAATAATAATTTTCCGGAACACATACATGCATGTTCTGATCATACACTATACCAGGGATATCAGAATGTTAGAGTAGCCCACAACATTCCAAGTATGTCCTGAACCAGATTAAAATATAATGGGGAAATATTTAACAAAATTAATAAAAGCATAACAAAAGAGACAATATGAGTTTGGCATCACTGCTCCAGACCAAAGGTTCATAACCTCTTTTGTGTCATGGATCCCTTTGGCAGTCTAGTAAAATCTAAGGGTCTTCTCAGAAAAATGATTTGAAATGTATGAAATAAAATATATAGAACTATAAAGGTATTCAATTATACTGAAGAATAATTATGATAATTTTTTTTAAAATAAGGTAAAAGGACCCCTGGTGAATAATAGCTAATCTAGACCTTTTCCTTTAAAACCCAAAGAGACAGAGATTTTTAAGGAAAAGGAGTCCAAAAATTAAACAGTGCAGGGCTTTAGGGGAAAAGGGAGAATGGAAAAGGGGAGAGTTGGTTCCATTTCTGCCTGCAAGTACCATTTCTGCTTGAGGTGCAGATGCCCCTTCCTCTGCATCTATATCTGCTTCTAAGCTTTCTTAGCTCAGGTACATACTCCTCTCCCTAAGTAACAAAAGGTTTTTTATTTAAAATTTTTTTTGTACTTCCCAAACATTATGGCCTTTTTTTGTTTGTTTCAATGCCATTCTCCAACTGTTTTTCCCCCTATCCATAATGAAACTGAGAATCTGTAAAGAAAAAAAAATCTTTAAAAAATAGAACAGAGACAAAGTCATTTTTCTGTTGTGGCTTAGTGGGAGAGGCACTGTACTATAGCAAAGAATCTGCAATTACATTCCTCATTTTTCTATTTATCTGCTATCTCACCTTGTAAAATCCACTCATGTCCCCTTAGGCCCAAATTCTTAAATCTGTAAACTGAAAAGGAAATGTTTATCTACTTCATCCAGATATTTCTAGGAAGGACACAGAAATGGACAATCCATCCTCATAACAAAGTATGTTGAGTTAAGAAGGAAGGGGGGTTTGTTCTTTGAGGAAAGAGCAAAAGCAATTCCTCTTAGAGGCATGTGGTCCAATAATCCTTTACATTTTAAAAGTTTGCAGACCCAGGGGTCTGATAAAATGAATGGTATATTTTCAGAAGAGATTTCTACAGTCAGGCTCTCTTTTTCTATGGATTGGGATATGGAGTTCAATTGGCTAAAAAGCCTCACTTAGAGATATCTAAGACCTGGCTGTGGTTTGTGGGCTTCTGAAACCTAGGCAAACCTTCACTGATATTCCTCCTTTTTTCTTTGTTTTCAGCATCCTCTAAAGGGAACATGCCACTGGACCCAAGAAAGAAGATATCATTTAGATTGGATTTCATTATGATCATCACCAAAAAGTACCTTCTATGTGCATCGATTGGTAGCATCCCAGTATCCTTTATGTGACCTAAATTAATATGCCCTAATGGTCTTGGGCAAAATAAGGGAAGAGGAAAAAAACAGGTAATGTTTCCATATAAAGTCACAATCAAGTTTTTATCACTGGATGGAAAAAACAAAAAGTCAAGGATCTATTAAATTATCCTTTCTTTAAAAAAAAAACCTTGCATTTATCATTTTGTGTGTCAGTTTATATAATTAGTCTGTGGCAGCCTGATAATGCTACTCTAGCCAACAGCATGCCAGTCTTTCCATTCTAAATCCCTATTTACAGGAGCTTAAAATCAGCCATCAGTGAATTCATTTCGTTTAGGCCAAAGCCTGACACTTGATATAGAAGGGCCCTGCCAAAGAAGGAATATTCTCCTTTAAAGAAATATACTAACTAGATGGTTAGTCATTGTCATACTCTTCACTCATCAAGCATTTATTAAATACCTATTATGTGCAAGGCATTGTACTAACAGTAGAATAGAAAGCCACAATGGAAATGTGTCTGCCCTTAAGGAGATTACATTTTATAGGATAGAGGGATACAGCATCTAAACATATAGGGAAATGCAAGGTATTCTGAGGAAGAAGAGAAGAGATGAATAAAGCATTTATAAAGCTTTTACTATGTGCAAAGCACTATGCTAGCTATGGGGCAACAAACAGAAAAGTAACACCATCCTTGCTCTCAAGGAGCTCATGCTCTAATGGGAGAAAAAATACATATGGAAGGTTTTAGCCACTAAGTCAAATGGGAAGGTTCCATGTTCCTTAGGGTACAGAAGCAAAGCAGATTCTAATTTTTCTTTAATGGTATTTCTACTAATAAAATCATATCAACTTTTGATGTTGAACCATTTGGCAGAGGTGAGGACTTAGTGGCCATAGCATCTGAAGGAAGAATCTCTATAAAGATTGTTCCCCAGCACAATGGTTAAGCACACAAGACTGGAAGCATTGCCCTTCCCAAGACTCTATGGATCAAGGTTCTGAGCTATCCTCTTCAATATCTGGGGGGAATGACTGTGGAGGACTGTGGTAATGATTTGCTTTGCTTGGCACATGCTACCTCCTGCTCTCTCTCCTGGCTGTATTTCTGCATCAACTCAGCTGACCTGCCTCTCTTGTGTGTGGAAATTGGTTGGCAAAGAGTAGGGATAGGTGACCTCTTCTTTATAGCAGTGGCTACCCTGGATGATGGCTGTAAGATCTAGGCTGGAAGCAAAACCTATAGTCTGGGAAAGAGTATTAATATCTGAGAGAATTCAGAAAGGGACTCTTTCTAGGGAATTCAAGGGCCCCCTGTCTCCTCTAGGACAAGAGCCCTTAACCTTTTTTGTAGCATGAATCTCTTTCACAGTTTTGGTGAAACCTATGGATGAAGCCCTTCTCAGAATAATATTTTTAAGTATACTGAATAAAAGATAAAGCATTTAAAAAGGAACAATTTATGCTGAAGTACAGTTATCAATATTTTTTTCATTTCATGAATTTTAAGGACACCTCAAAAGAGGCTGGCACTTAAGCTATGACTTAAAGGAAATAGGGATGATGAGTATTTTCCAGGGATGAGAGGCAATCGTAAAATCATAGAGGAAGAAAATGAAATTTATATTTTAGGAAACAGTTCAGCAAAAGTAGGCCAGTTTGGCTAAACACAGAAGGCAATCATAGGGAGTGATGTAAAATGCATCTGGAAAAGTAGTAAGGAACCAGATTGTGGAGTGTTTTACCTGCCAGGCAGAGTAGTTTTTATTTTTATCCCAAAAGCAATAGAAAGACACTGAACATTTTTGTGAGGCTAGGAAAAGGACATGAATTAGGAGGTAAGTTCAGTGGCTCAGGTGAGAGGTGATAGGAACCTTGAAAAAAAATAGTCAGATAAAAGGTGAAAGATAATATTTAGGTGGAATTGATAAGAACTGACCATGATAAGATGAATCCAATGCAAACAGAATGATTGGAAGGAAGTTGGTGCCTACAATAGAATTATGGCATTTAAAGAAGGGATAGGTTTTGGTTTAGATTTTGAGGAGAAATTATAAGTTCCATTTTGGACATACTAAGGTAGTTATCCCAGTGGAGATATCTAGCAGGCAATTGGTGGTGTCTCATACTAACTCCAGGGGAGAGAGATTAGAGCTGCTTCTACAAGTCTGAGTGTCATCTATGTAGAAATGATGACTGAAACTAAAGAAGATAAGATAGAGAAAAAAGGATCCCAAGATTCAGATCCCATGAAAAGTTTTAGAAATATTATTCATCCAATGTAGCCAATGTAGTCATATCAGGCATCCAATGTATGTCTGAAACTCTAGATCCCTCTCCACCACCAACACATACCATGTCATGCACCATAGCTATTATTAGGGGCTAGAGGTTTAAAAAAGTTGGTAAACATGAAGAAGTGGTTGTATGCTGGGTGGACTCATAAGAGAAGGGAATGATACCAGTGTATTGTTCTGCTGGAAAAGAGAAACATAGAAGAATCTCATCACTTATCAATGACTCAGATAAAGGCATAAATGTTGCACATTAAATGTTCAGGTCATCCCAAACTGGCAGGATGGAGGGAGAGAGGGGAAGGATTGTTAATACAATGGCTGATAGGCTTCAAAACAATCTTAATAAGCTAAAAAGAAAATCAGCTTTAGATCACAGACATAGAACAAGAAGGAAACTTAAAGATCAACTCAACCCCTCATTTCTCAGATGAAGAAAATGAGGCCCAGAGGGATTACCTTGCTCAAAGTCCCAAGCCTAATAAATGGATGAGCCAGTATTTGAACTGAGGTTGAGCACTTTCTCCATTGTGCCATTTTGCCTTTGTATACTCCTGTGCTTTGTAGTTAGAAGATTTAAGTTCAAATCCTAGCTTTTTAAATGACTATCTGTATAATATAGAGTGAATTATTTACCCTTATTGAGATCTCAGCTTCCTCTCTATAAAACAAGAGAGTAGGAAAGGATTATCTCTAAAGTTCAGTTATAATCCTATAAACAGTGGACCAGAATCAACAACCTGGAACACAGCAGGTATAAATGAAAAGCCCTACATTATTTAGTTTCAATAAACTAATTTTACAAATAAAATGGAAGATGACCTGAAACTTGTCCATATGAAAATAATTTGGGGAATTATACTCAAACAAGTTTAATGTGAATCAACATGTTACAGCTGGCTCCCACCTAATTCCTTCAATGTGACCCCCACTCCCCACAAAATAACAATAGTAATAAAATCTAAGGCAATAGGATATACGTTCACAAAAAAATAGGACATGCTTCATTTTTGTCTCTATAAGACACTAAATAAATACCTGTTGAATTCAGTAATTCATGAATGTAACCAATAGTGTAAAATGAGGTTTGGAGAATATTGCCCTTGAGTTTCATCAATGACTGGATGCATTCTTATAAGAGTCTGGAATATTAAGGGAACACTTCTCCTTCACCAACTGAATTTTCTAGTAGAACACAATAATGACCAGAGGAGAAAAGAAAATCACTGGAAGTATTATTGTCATCATTAATGTTTTCATGGGTTTCTATTTTGACCTTTGGAATACCAACAAGACTGCCTCTACCACTTGTGTGCTCTTTGACTTCATCTGTTGAATTTGGCCATATTTCTTTTAACCTGGAAGTCTTTTGTTTTGTGGCTCATATTGTGTATTTGCAGCCTACTCCATTATCTGAAAACATTTCCTTATCCTTTTCTTGTAGTAGGACCCTGACTTTAGATATCATATAAATATGGTTCCCCTTAAAGTCTTCATACTGGGGCTCATCAATGCACTGATAAGGAAGTCAATGAATGAGAAGTCCAGTTGTCAATGGCTTTAATCAAGTACCAATTCTTGAGTATATCCTGATTTTTTTCCTATTAAATAAGCTTCATGCTATGTAAACAGTTTATCAATTCTGAAGTTATATCTTACTCCAGACTTAAAAGTAGCAGAGTTGATGACCCCACTAATGATACTGGAACTAAATTCCTCCCATGGAAAATACAAATTAAGACTCTCTTGGGAGACTTTTAATTTTACATGCCACAAAATCTCTCTGAGGTGAATAAATATTATTCTCTCCTTTTCATTATAGTTACCAAAATACCAAAATATCAAAAAAACTTGAAGTCAAACTTGTTATTTTGTGGTGTTCTTATAAAAAACCAACTTTTAAAGGATACTCCTGAAAAAAAGGGGAAAAAGTGAGAGAGAAGGGAGGGCAGAAGTAAAAAGCAGAGGGGGAAAGAAAAGAAGATAAGAAAAAGATAAAAGTATAGAAAAAAAATTGTAACATGTTTTAATTACCCATACTCAAGATGCAGAATAGTGGGGAACTTGGAAAATTTTAGCTAATGTGCAACCTCTAGAATCTAACAAGTTTTTGGACTTTATAAGTCTTTGGCCAAATACAGAAATTTTTCAGATTTTTTTATAACTTTAATATGGATTCGTTTTCTAAATTGAAAACCAAACCAATTAACTTATAAAATGAATTCATTTTACTATGGGAAAAGGTATGGAATGCTTTATTTCATTTCTTTTTTTAAAAAAGCTATTAGGCAATATGAAGTAATTAATTTTATCCCTTCTGTAAATGTGATTAATTTTCTTG
This sequence comes from Monodelphis domestica, assembly GCF_027887165.1. NCBI lineage: Eukaryota > Metazoa > Chordata > Mammalia > Didelphimorphia > Didelphidae > Monodelphis > Monodelphis domestica. The sequence continues at coordinate 446,824,644 of NC_077228.1, read as the reverse complement.
CCAGGAAAAGTTCAAAGTCACACTGGCCCAGTAGACCATGACTATCCTGAAAGAGTCACTATCACTGATCACCAGGATATCTTATTATTATATCATTATAATGAGTTATGTTGGATGGATTAAGTTGGGGCAATGTAGATGCAACCTATACTTACATATCTGTTTTTCAGGTGATACCTTCTATGGTAGTGTTGAGATAACTGGAAATAAATTCTATTAAATTTGTAAAAAAGTAAGCTGTCTGTGTCCCCATAACTCATGTTAGAGGTAGATTTTTGAAGTGAGGTCTTCCTGGCTTGAAATCCAGCTTTCCACCATGCCCTATTACCTCTACCAATTGAACTGAGTTTGTATCCTAGCTCCAACTCTATTTATTGCTTTAAGGAACAGAATATTATTGGAATATTAAAACTTGCCTTACCTACTACACAGAGTGGTCTGGAAAACAAGTACTTTGTAAAACATAAAACCCTGTAGAATATTGTTATTTTGTTTTATTTTTTAAATTTTAATTAAGTTAAAATCTTTTTCCATGGTTCTGTGATTCATGTTTTTTCCCTCCCTTCCTCCACCCATAGCCAATGAGCAATTCCACTGGGTTTTACATGTTTCACTGATCAAAACTTATTTCCATATTATTAATATTTGAGGTAGAGTGATCATTTAGAATCTACATTCCCAATCATATTCCCAGTGAACCATGTGATCAAGCAGCTATTTTTCTTTTGTGTTTCTACTCCCACAGTTCTTTCTCGGAATGTGGATAGTGTTCTTTCTCATAAGTCCCTCAGAATTGTCCTGAATCATTGCATTGCTGCCACAGTATAATCAGTCTCTGTGTACAATGTTCTCCTGGTTCTGCTCCTTTCACTCTGCATCAATTCCTGGAGGTCATTCCAGTTCCCATGGAATTCCTCCAGTTCATTATTCCTTTGATCACAATAGTATTCCATCACCAACATATATCACAACTTGTCCAGCCATTCCCCAATTGATGGGCATCCCCTCATTTTTCAATTTTTGGCCACCACAAAGAGTACAGCTATGAATATTCTTGTACAAGTCTTTTTCCTTATTATCTCTTTGGGGTACAAACCCAGCAATGGTATGGTGGGGTCAAAGGGCAGGCAGTCATTTAAAGCCCTTTGAGCATAAGAATATTGTCATTTTAATGGGCATTGGGCATTCTCTCTGTAGGTACATATACTTTTCTTAAGTTTGTGTGTAACAGTATTGATTCTAAGGTGGAAAGTGTTTAAAAAAAGATTGTATATGAGGCTGGATTCTGTCAAAATTCATGGCTGGGGTATTTCTATTAACTACTTTGGAAATAATTTTCAAAAATTACTCCTCTTTTCCAGCACTTTTATTGTATATCATTTGCATCAGTCTTACTCTCATTTCCAACTGTCAGATTTTTCTTCATTGGTTGCTGTTGTTCTGTTGTTCAATCACATCTAACTTTTTGTGACCCCAAATGAGGTTTGATTGGCAAAGACACTGTAGTGGTTTGTCATTTCCTCTTCCAATGGATTAAGGAATATAGAGGTTAAGTGACTTACCCAGTGTCACACTATTAGTGAGTATCTGAAGCTGGATATGAACTCAGTTTCCATCCCTACCCCTTCTTGATGCAATCTCACATTTCTATGGTTCTTTTGAACCCCATTTGTGTAGACCTTGATAGGAGCTAGAAACTCTGGGTGAAAGCAAAATGATCCAAAGAGATATGATTTTCTGAGGATACTCTCAAGGTTGATCTAGTCTCTATTAACTCAAAGCTTTGGGTTCTGAACCAGTTATATGAAAAGGGGGCTTTGTAAACATTAAAACACTATATAAACTTAAGTTATCACAACTTTCTTATCTCCAAAGTGGTAAAGGGACTCTACATACTACTGTATTACATTTATATTAGTGCCTATCCCTTTTCCCAATGCTTTTTTGGCATTCACAAACAAACAAAATGAATTTTCAAGGTTTCATTTACATTTAAGTATATGTAGATATATAGATATAGATATGTGTTTCATATATACTATATATTGTGAATGTATTGATCTTTGGAATAATGTGCTTCATTTGTACTAATCAACTATTACAAATTTGTGATGTTCTGTATTAAGCTTTCTGAGTTCATCAAATAGAAGCATTTAAAGACTACATGTGAAGAATTCTAGTAGAAATGGTGCTTTCATTTGGTTACAATAATTTCTATACTTGCCTATTACACAGATCATAACCTGATTCACAATGATTCTTAGAGTACATTATGTTACATACATGCTTACATATATTCAGGTGTATACGTATGTATGCATACTTATATATACATAGACATGTAATATATTAAATTATGTGTACATGTGTAATCCTGGAATGCATTAACTATTTTTTATTTCCATTCATTATATAGGAAATTTTAAAAAGAAAAATACAATTTCTAAATTACATCATAATCCTATTAACCAAAATGCCAGGATTTGGAGCTTAATATGCTAATTTAAATATTGTGTTGAACAAATTTACAGAATACAATTGAAGAGGTCCTTATATTCAAGTGAATAAAATAATAACTTGCAATTGTTTCCAACACAAAATTAAGGGCTTTAAAGACAGGAAAACCACAATAGATTTTTAATCTAATCAAGTTCATTAAATTCCAATTTAATGAAAATAATCATGTAGCTGAAGGCAAATATTGACTGGAAAAATGACTTTCTAGGTCATTATCTGACTGTGTATATTATATATACACTAAAAATTAATAAATATTTGAATAAAATCAAGGTTTTATTTTTTACATATTAAGTATATACATGTATTATATATAAACATGTATGTGTATCTATGCATGAATACTGCACATATAAACTATATGTGTTGTAGACATATAAAGTAATAAAAAGGGTGAAAATGCTAAGATGCATACTCCCAAGCCCCAACCTAGAATTTGCTTTGGAAAAATTTCTGAATATAGTTTTTATTTATGTCTCCACAGATTTGGGTAAAAGGATTCCTCAGATTCCATAAAAACACTAAAGATATGGGGGCAGCTGGGTAGCTCAGTGGATTAAGAGCCAGTCCTAGAGACGGGAGGTCCTAGGTTCAAATCTGGCCTCAGCCACTTCCTAGCTGTGTGACCTTGGGCAAGTCACTTAACCCCCATTGCCTAGCCCTTACCACTCTTCTGCCTTGGAGCCAATACATAGTATTGACTCCAAGACGGAAGGTAAGGGTTTAAAAAAAAAACAAACACTAAAGATAGGAAGCCAAATATGAGGTATGGACTAGCCTTTACTCTACTCCACATAAGGCACAGAAAAAAGCAAAGACCATATGCAATAAAACATACACACACATGTGCAATTATAAATGACTCAGTAGCTCATAAGCAATCAATAAGATTCTCCCTCATTTTGTGGTGGTAAATACTTTTTATAATATCTTAAAGTTCTTCAAACTCTTAAGAAAACTACATTGTGTAAGCAAAATAAAACAAACAAAACCACACAAATTTTTCAGATAAGTTTTACTAACTCTCTTACATTCAGTCTGAACCATCTAACCCATGCAAAACCTAGGTTTCTTGCTCCTTATATTGTTTCAGTCCTTTTCTATTTTTTCAAACTTGATACATTTATGATTGGTTTTGAGCACTCCTTTCCAGACCTTTCTGTAATGATCTTCTCTCTCCCTGCATTTCCATTTTGTGACTGGAGCAATAATTTTTACATTTCTCTTCAGGATTTCCCAATACTCTTCCATTGCTTCATTTGCAGCTTCAAACTCAGAAATTGCCATCTCTGAGGCATTTGGCCATGTAGAATTCTGTGAGTTTGAGAGGGTCTAGTTTCCTTGTGCTTTGCTTCAGAGTAATCATCAATGGCTCCTTATTTGGAAGGAAGAAAATCCACCCATAGAAGCAGGTCTATTATTGTTCAGTTGTTTTTGGTCTTGTCCAACTCTTTGTGACCCCAGTTAGGGTTTTCTTGGCAAAGACACTAGAGTAGTTTGACATTTCCTTCTCCAGTTCATTTTACAGATGATAAAACTGAGGAAAACATAGTTAAGTGACTTTGTAACTGTCACACAGTTACTAAATGTCTGAGACCAGATTTGAACTCTGGAAGATGTGTTCCTAACTCCATGCCTAGCGTTCTATCCACTGTGCCACCCATCTGCCCTTATTCTCAGCTTTGCTCTAATTCTCTTGCAGAAAAGTAGAAAAAGGTTAAAGAGGCCAAATGATCTCTTTATTCAGACCCTTGCAAAAAAAGTGACTCTTACCATAATATCCACACCAGAGAAATCACAACATCAATGATATATAACTGGGTAGGCCATCTGTCCTAAACCTCTGAAAGATGAGAACACTAAATTCTAGGGAAGATAAATAACATATTAAAGGTCTAAGTGAACCAATTAATTGGCAGTAAAAAGATATCTTCTTTAATACAATGTGATCCCAATAACAATGATTTGTTACTGATTTATCATAGGAGGATCCTCCATCAGTGATATCTATCCTCTAGAAGATACCCAGGGGTGAGCCCATGTTGTCCACAGGATGATATAAAGGGTTGGGCCTGATAACCTCTGAGGTTAGGGTATATAAGTCAAGATATATGATTTAATTGACTATTGACCTAAACTCACAAAGTAGGGTTCCAATGGACCCCAGTAGCATGCATTATGAACATCACCAAAAGATTGTTATCTCTAATCTGCATCTTCCAGAACATCTTTAACACAACCCAGGTCATCCTGTGGAAAACAAAGAATATCTGGGAAGACTTTGCTCAAGTTCTGGACTCTTACTGGATCTAGATGGCTTTATAGGGTCTCTTCTTTGCCCAGGTTGGTCCCAGATGCCAGAAATATTTCTACTCAAGTAGATTAGTGTTGTAATATCTCTGCATCTAGAGGGAAGGTAATGCTGAAGGGTTATACAACACATGAAAAATCAGAAAGCTCCTTCTCACCACCTTGATGAAGAGCTGTCTCTGAACTAGACTTCTCACCTTAGAAGTCTTAATACCACTTTCTGAAATTATTCAAGGAAAAAATAAAAAGGAATCTCTTCCTGCTTTGAAGCATGACTAATGTGAAAGTTGCCCAATGCTTTAGTAAACAGGAATTGGGGGAGGGGTAAAATGAAAAGGCATAACAAGTTACAAAGCCTTGAATTATTCATTCCTTTCCTTAAGCATATATTTACTGCAAATCATTGCTTGTGTATGGCAATACTAGGTGGATACTATGAAGGAGACCAAGAAATATGCAATGCATTTCTTGTCCTCAAAGAACTTACTGAGGGATCTAACTGGAGGAGCTGGGAGATAAGGAGGAGTTAAAAAAATATAACAAGATCAAAAATTAAATGATAAAATGGTAAGTCACATTTCTATATTTATTTAACTTTTTGAGGTTGAAAAATCTTTTTTTCATAAAAATCCTGTGAGGTAGGTAGTAATAATAATATTTTCCTGATTGGCAAATGAAGAAATTGATAATACAAAGATTAAGTGACAATAAAAGACAATAGTATAAAAAATGTCACAAGGCAGTACATAATTAAGTTTCAAATAGGGAATACTGACAGTAAGTGCTATTGACACAATGCAAATTTTTGCAATGGTCAGCAATGGCTACATCATAGTAGTGGTTATCTTCATAGAAGGATATTCTTGAAAGGAACAGGGTTCCCCCATTTCTCTACAACAAGGATTAGTTCTCCTTAAAAGGTAACAAAGTTGTCCCTGGAATCTGATTGACCCTTATTAGACCCATTCTTGAAGTCTTACCACTTTGGTAGGACCTGATGGAGCCCTTAAGCTCTCAAAACTACCTCCATGAAAAAAGGACACAAGGGACAACTTTAGTTGAGGGGGAAATGAGCCATCTTTAGGCTTCTATGACACAAGCACAAAAAGAGTAAATTCCTTTTGCTGGAAGGATTTCCACAGTTTACTTTTTTTTCACAAAGTAGTATTTCCTTTTATTTACTTTAATGACAATATTAAAGAATACCCTTTATTTTTAATACTATACCAAAGTAGTAGTAAGAGTTGACTGAAATGATAAAGATCTAAATTCAAGTCCCAATTCTAACATATTCTGTCTGTGATTTGGGGTAATCATTCAGCCTCTCAAAAACTAAAAGTTTCAGATAATATATTGATTTTCAATGGCAAAGAATTTCCATACTTTTATGCCAAAGAAATTTAAGGTATAGTCCCAACCCTATCACTAGAATTTATGAACCAATCTACATACCATCCATGATTTTAAAGATATCAGTCAGATTTCATCTCATCCTTAGTCTTTCCAGACTGATATTTTCCAATCTGTCCTCTTAGAGCAGCCTGACAATCTGCCTCGCCATCTTCTTTGCCCTGAAAGAGAGTAGCAGCAAAGCAGATGTTATGAAAGATAAAAATTCTAAGAGAGTGGGAGGGTGGTGAATTAGTGAAATTTCTATCCATTTTCAGTACTTTGGTAAGATGTTCATCTTTGTCTCTAGCAATATCTTGGAACAACAGCAGCCTCATTTCTCTTCTCACTCTTTCTGCAGCTGTCACCCAATTCATCAATGGGGAGTTTGAATCCCCTATCAACTGAGCAAAAGAACTGAATTCTTTCTCTTCTCTTCTTCCCAACACAAAAGTAGCTTTAAGTGAGAAAGAAAATAAATTAAGATCAAGTAAAAAATACTGAAACAATGAAAAAAAAACTTTACCAAAACTGCAAGTGCTATAAATTCAGGATAAAAAAAATAGTTCAAGAAAAATGGAATTTTTCTCTGACATCTTGGAAACTGATCAAACATAACTCTACAGCATGACAGTTTTGTACCATAAAATGGCAAAAATATTTTATGTCTAATCAGAGTTAATTTATAATGTTTTCCAAATAGATGACTTAGAAAACAGATATCCTATCTTAAACCAGACCTGAGTCACTCAAAATAAATAAATAGATAGAAAATTAAATAAATAAATAAGAAAGACAATTGAGAAATCATCAGTCATTCCAATGACAAAATAAAAGTCTGACTGAAGTTAAAGTGGCCAAAATTACTGATGTAAAACATGCTACAGGGATGATAAGTTGTCACTGATGAATTTGTTCAAAATAACATTTTATAAAGTACTGACACATGCCACTACAGCTGCTTCCTACCCATCCCTTAAAGCCACCCAGCTGTCTAGTCTACCCCCTAAAGCCCCAAGAAATTAAAAAAAAATTCCCCATAAGATACCATTGGCCTTACAGAGCTTGTCATCAGCCCTGCTGCCTACCACACTCACTTCCTGGTCCCTTTAAGCAACTGGAGGAAGTAGAACTAAGTGTCAAGTCTTGTCATCTCAGACACAGCACAGGACACCCCACAGTGATGTCACCCTGGTAGCAGTTCAGCGATGTCACAACACTGGCAGCACATTTCAGAAGGAAACCACAAATAGGACAGTCCTTGGATGTGGGTAAGGAAACAGAACAAAAGCCTATTTGTCAAATAAAGCAGAATCAGTTTTGGGAGGACTCCCGAATTTTTCATTACAGTCTGAGCTGAGAAAGAATAGTAGCACTGGTAGAAGATGGGACCTCTACCAAAGGTCTTTAGGACTAAGATCTTGGCACATTTACCATTTTTAACTGATCATTCAACTTCCCATCTCAATGAGAACTATAAGACCAATGGATAAGAAGCACTGCAAGATCAAAGTAATTTTTTTGGGAGAACTATATTTTATTAGCACCAAATATTCTATGAATATTCAATATTACTAATGATATTGATAAATCCATAGAAATATAGATCAAAGCTGAGATAGTAGAAGTCATTTAGGGGCATCTAGGAAGCAGAGTGGATAGAGCAACAGGATTGGGAGTCTGGAGGACCTGAGTTTACATGACCCTGGACAAGTTACTTAACCCCAATTTCCTAGCCCTGACCACTCTTCTATCTTAGAATTGATGCTAAGACAGAAAGCAAGCATTAAAAAAAAAGTCAGTCCAGCTGTCCCATTTTATGAAACCTCAAGTTGAGGTTCATGGTTGATAAGCCACTTGCTAGGGTCAGAGAGTAGTAAGTACCCAAGACAGGATTCAAATCTGGATCTTATTGACTTCAAGGTCAGCAGTCCTTTTCTCCACTACAGATGTGTTTCTAGAAAGCAGTGCATAAATGTATTCTTAGTAAAGAAAAAAAATATTTATGTTTTAAGGGCACTGGATGGGGTGCTTATTATTTACAGGAACACTGTAGTTAATTATTTTTTAAAGGTAAGAGTCACTTTGTAATGCTAATAATGACTTCCTTACTTTTCCATTAGATCATTTGTGGGGGAAGAGTTTGTATAATATTTATTTTTTTTTGTTTTTTCCTTTAAAGCAGCAAATACCTGTACTGCATTTTGAGATCTTTGATGCACTACTTATTATCCAAACCATGGCCTGCTTTTTTCCTAACATACAAACTTCTAAATTATGGCAGAGGAATCAAGAACACGTAAGTCAAGGTTCACATCCATTTCTGATGGAAAAAGGCAAAGGGCAATTAAACTTTAGGAAAGTCACATATAACACTTGAAAATTAGACTGCCAATACATGTCAACCACGCTTGCTGAGCTTTTCTTATTTCCTCCTCTTGCTTACCTTGAAATGTCAGCTTCTGAAGACAATCCAACCAAAGTAAAAATTGGCCCCATAGCATAGCTGAAATGTTTGCTTTCTCTATTCCCTGCTCTAATAGCATTTCCATTCACCTATCTCTACATGCTGGAATGCTGTAATCTTTCATTAGTTTCTATATCACTTCACTACTTGCTAGAAAGATGAGCTACATTAGAGCACTAAGTCTGTGAGTGTAAGAACAAGGTATTTTCCCAATCCTGATTAGAATGAAATTTATTGGTTCTACGAAGTTTGATTGAATTATATACTTATAAATTATTTCACTATGTCATGGAAGTATCCAGGCACTGTCTTGGACCCTCATTGCTTCCATGAATGAGAATATTGTTGGATGCAAAAAAGAATTTCCTTCCCAGGGCATGAAGTCTTCCACTGATGAAGACCACTATAGTAACAGGGTATGAATTGCCCTTGAGGAGGTCAACTTGTTGATAAAGAACAGGTTTCTTGCCTTGTCCTGGGTTGCTCCATTGGCATTACATCAAAGATGATTCAATGACGTTTACAGATGATACTCATTATTCATTAATTTCATTTTTGCGAATTTATCTGCTCACTAAAACTTATTTGTAACCTCAAAATCAATACTCAAGGAGTTTTTGCAGTCATTCACAGTCATGTACAGAGTGGCAAAAATATTCGAGTTGCCCAACAAACACATCCTCAGCTAAAGTCAAATGAGGCAACACTCTGCCTCTTTTTTCCAACTTCCTAATGTAAACAAGTATCTTTTTTGAGGATGCCAAGTTATTCACATTTTTATGTGGTTTTTTTTATTATTGGTGATTTTGCTCCTTGAAAAGAACTCCAAGTTTAGCTGAAGTACTATCTAGTGTTTTGAAGAGCACAAAGACTGTGATGTGCTTTGTAGAAAAAAATACATGTAGAGCAGAGTATACTAAATGTAAAGGGACTCACCTCTGGCAAGAGCTATCATTATGTTGCTCCAAGGGAAGTAGAATACATTCATCTCTAGCCTCTTCTCTCCCCACCCTTCTCCAAGAGAAACTAATTACTAGTAGGAGGGGAAGCAGGAAGTTGGGGTCATTGCTTTCTTCAGAGAGGGGTTAGCAGGTTAAAATTATATATTTATTCTCTCCTTAATATTATTAACCTAGGAGATATGATCAGTTTCAATCTAACTTATCACTTTTTCATTGTTATTGGGGGGAAGGAAGACCCCAAGTTTTATATTCAAGGCTTGACCCCTAGACTACTAAATACTAGTTCCACAGTTATATAAAGAATCAAATAGCAAAGAAAACCCATTTATTCAAATCAGTAACAAAACAGAAATTAGAGAATGTATATATAGGAGAATATGTACCAGGCAAAACAGAGTGAAGGAACCCTCTCTTTAAGAGTAGGATAACTTAGTTCAACTGAGAGAGTTCTGAAAGGAAACTCCCCATAGTCTCTAGGGTATCAAGATGGGAATAAGGACATGTTGGAGACTACAGCTCCGCTCATGTCATCTCAGAGTCAGCAACCTAAAGTGGGGTTGGCCTCTTCTATCAATATCTCTAGAAATGGAAACCAGAGACACTCAAAGTGACTTGCCATTTGAAGAGTCCCCAAGAAAAAGGCAGTCCAAAGGGGTCTCCAGAAAGCTAGAACTCTCCCATTCTCTAGACAACTCTGCTTGGCCCCTTACATAGGGCAGAGCATTTGTGTTCACCAATGAACTTTGGGACAGTAACTATATTTGTGTGCTAGATAAGCTTCATTAAGGTATGCTAGAATATTGATTGCAATATAGTTCAATGCCTTTATCAAAGTATTGTGACAAAACTCCATTTGGAAGAAAGAAAAGATCCCAGGATCCTGACTTATGATTGCTGCTAGAAGAGCCACCTGGGATTGGAGAAGAGAAAAAACAAAGTAAGAAATAATTCAGCCTAGTCTACCATCTGGACTTTCCTACAGGTAGCTTTTCTACTTCAATTAATAACAGCTAGCATTTATATGGCATTTTAAAGTACAAAGCAATTTGCAAATATTATCTCATTTTAACTTCATAACAGCACTGGGAAGTAGGTGCTAATTATTCTTGCTAACTAAGTGCTAAACTCTGTTGTTTCTATGCTATTGAAGGGCTGCTAGTTCTGTGAGCACCCTCTTAATTCCATACCTTAGGGGAACAGCTCATTAGACCTATCCTATAGAGTTTTAACCAGTTTGGGAAACAGAAAAGTATTTCTAGGCTGGCAGATAGGATCTTGCATTAAGTCCTAGTAACTTTGATACTTTCAGATATTTATGTTTATATAAAATTCTCCCCCCCACCTTCCTTCTTAAGGAAAAGAGCAGAGGAATTCCAACGTAGCATATTCTTTTAAAGGAGCGAAGTCTATTTCATGTTCTTATAGAATCTCACAACCTTAAAACTAGTTACTTGTCCAATTCAGAGACATATCAACCATTGTGTAAGTGTGTGTTTGTGTTGTGAAAAATTCCCAGGTCTAGTAGAAGTCTGTCACCTCCACTTACTACTGCTTCCAAAACTAAACTTCCATGGATCTTCCCACCATCAACCACTGGTTCTCATATACTTTCTTTGTCTTTATTTCACTCCTCCAAATTCAGTATTCTTTTCATTACAATTCCTATTCAGCTTCTTCTAGTAATAGCAGGTAACCAAGCCCATGGCATAAAATTTTGAGCTACAAGGATACTTGAAAAATTATTGTTCATCCTTCATTTTGGAAGAGGACCAGTAACATCACAATGTTGGGATCAGGGTAGAGTATATTTGACAGTGGCTGATCATTTCCATATGAGCTCAGAAAGCTCTAACACAGATTGGGTACAAACATTCCCTTTGAACATTTGGGATGGAGATGTCTCTAGACTTGTGCATCTCATTTTCTTTGTGCTTCGGGGATTCTACTTTCCTCGTGGAGTAGGGTGTCTTCTTTGATGCGGGCACATGATGCAGGGCAGTCCTATACCACCAGCATTTCCCATATCTCATACTCAATACTACAGTTCTTCAGAGAGATCTTTAAAATGTCCTTATAGTGTTTTTTCTGAGCTCCATATGTGAGTTCTCCATAAAATAGTCTTTTAGTTAAACAAGCATTTGTCATTTAGGCTATGTGGTCAGCCCATCAGAGTCAAGCTCTCTGCAGTAGAGTTTAAATGCTTGGCAGTTCAACTTGAGAGAAGACCTTAATGTCTAGTATCTTATTTTGCCAGGTAATCTTAGGGATTTTCCTAAGACAGTTTAAATGGAATAGTTTCAATTTTCTGGCATAGCCAGTCCAGGTTTCACAGACATATAATAGTGAAGTCAGCCCAATGGCTCTGTCGACCTTCAATTTAATATGTGGCTTAATACGAAGAGCATAACTGAAGTTCGGTGAGTTCTTATTTTTTTAAACAAGTAAAAGTGACCTCATATTTATTATGACTTCAAGAGCATTTCTCTGCTTGGATTTTTTTTTCAGTTCCTTCTTTAAGCTATATATAAAGTTACCTTCTAAAATTTTCTTTTGAAAATTAAGAATTGGGATGCTCTAGGGGGAGGATTAGAGAAGTGTCATGTAAGGGCTTCAAGCAGCCACAGTATCTAGTCATGATTCTGAAGACCTATTTCTACAAAGATTGGCAAAGATGGTTTAGCAAGACAACCAGAAAAATCAAAAGTTAAAGGTCTTATCAAGCAGAAATATGGCAAATCGTCCCTTGTGCCATATCTGATTCTATAGTAGGGTTCCCTAATGTTGGATATTGCTCCAAAGATCATGCTGTCAAAGGAATGGAAGAACTAAATGTGATTGGTAGATATAAAAAAGTGACAAGGATCATCTGACATCTCTGTGGACTCAGGCAAAAAAAAAAATATATATATATATATGCATATATATATATATATTTGCCTGGTGAGTCTTATCTATGAAGTCCTTCCAGGAAAATCTACATATTCATATACAAATATTCTGTTCCCAAGAAAACATCTGTACCCAAGAAGGGAGATAGTTTTGCCTAAGAACTCAAAATTGAACCTCAGCTTTCAGGCTTGGTTCTGCCCATCAGAAATGTCTATTAGAAAATAAATCTTGGATCATTACAGAGAATAAAAAGAATGTGAAGTACTTGCCAGTCTCTAAGAAATCCAAGTCAATGCCCAGGTTTTTGGATTGAGGGCAAAAAAAAAAAAAAAAGAGGAAGTCTCAGAGCAAGATGTGGAAAAGATGGAATATCCAGCTATTAAGAACATAATAAAAACCAAAAATAAAAACCCTCAAAAAATAACTTTTCAAGCCCTATTTGTACATTTACTTTTTATTTTCTAACATTATTTCTTTGTAGAAAGGATATCTAAGTCATATGACAAACTCTTATTTCAGAGTTTTTTCTTCTTCTTTCACTAGCTGTACCTTCTTGGATTGGACTACCATCTACACTGTCCCAGGACATTTCATTTTGTGAGACTGTATCAGCTTTAGTACGCTTATCTCTTCAGTACTGTTGGTATCTCAAAGAACTTCTCCCACAGTCTCCATTGAAAGAAAACTCATAGACTGACCAACTCTTCAATTCCCACTAGCTGTATTTCCTTGGATTAGACTCCATCTTCCCACCTCATCCTTTTCATCTTTCTTCTGATTATTATCTTCCCTCATTATATTATAAGCTTCTTTAGGTCAAGGACTATCTCTCTTTTTATTTGTATCACTGGTACGTAATACAGTGACTGGCATATAGCAGGTGCTTAATAAATGTTTAACTGACTGATAGTAGATCAATGAGAGCCAATAAGAAAAACAAGAAAGTAAGGATTTTAGGAGGTAGTGAACAATCCTGTATGGCCCAATGAATTGTCCTTTTGACTGAGAGAAGAGAACTCCCTGAAAATAGGAAATAGAGAAATATAGTGTCCATCTTTTCCAGAGAGTAGTTGAAAGGTCTTGGTAATTACAGACCAGTCAGATTCACTTTGATACCTAGAAAGATATTAGAATAAATTGTTCAACTCCATGATTAATTTGCAATACCCCAGAAAAGTACTGGGTTGAATGTAGCTATAAACATGGATTTGTGAACAGCAAATCCTGCCAGGCTATTTAAGTTCCTTTGGTGACAGACTGAAGTAGATAAGGGGACAGCAATAGATGCAATCTATCTGTACTTCTGTAAGGTCTTTAATTCTGCTCCCTCCAACATTATCAACAAGTTAAAAAGATAGCCTAATTCATCCCATTGGGCAATTGTAACACATAAAAAGCTGATGTCAGTAGTTCCCAGCATGCTTAGGGGACAAAGTGAGAGATGATGCCCCATTCTAAGATCTGTCATTAATATAATTTGATAGCTGAATCAATAATCCAAAAGAAGTAATTGAGAGAATAATTCATTAAGTTCACTGAGGGATTAGGATGACAAAAAATTGAATGAGAATGCTCTTATCTTGGAATACAAAATGGATTCCAAGTTATCTTAATGAATCAAAAATATCTTGCCCTCACTTACTACCACCGACTTCATGTCCTCTCACCCCGTCCTCCATAAGAAAAACAGGATGAATCTGATTATTTAAGCCAATAAAATCTAGTCTAGTCTCAAATAGGACATACTGGTTTTAGGTCCATTCAACTTCTACCTCCTTTATGAGGACTTTTCTGATCCCATCAGCTACTAGTACCTTATTTTGAATTTCTTTTGTTTATTTGTAGTTAGATAGATTGATAGATTGACTGATAGATAGATAGATAGATAGATAGATAGATAGATAGATAGAGATGGATGGATAGATAGATAGATGCATATAGTGATATAAATGTGATTATATATGTTATACACACATATATGCCAGCCCTGCAAAAAAGGAACTATTATCATACCCATTTTAAAGATGAGGAAATTGACACACATAAAGTTTTAGTGATTTGCCCTAAGGCCAAAATTAAACTCAATTCTTCCTGACTCTATGTTCATACCTCTACACAATATGTTACCTAGTTACCAATACTCAACAAGCACATACAATTTACATATAGAGTAGATAGAAAGTAACTTTACAGGAGTTACATGCATGTAAATAAACACATGCATGCATACATATACATATTGTCTTCTCCATTCAAATGTAAGGTTCTTAGAGAAAGGCACTCCTTCATTTTTGAGACTTTTTATCTCTATCACATAGCGCAATACCTGGCATACAATGAGCACTTAATAAATGCTTGCTGAGTGAATGAATAAATGATTGTGTGAGAGATGCAGTAGAATACAAACTCAACATGAGTCAACCACATAGAAACATTTTGTTATTTTCAAAGAAACACAATGCTGTAATGATTAAACGGGAATATTATGTACAGAGAGTAGAATGTAATCCTCTCTAACATAGGTCAAAACCTTATTAAATTATTGAGTCTCATTTGGATCTATATAATCCATTGAAAAATTTATAAAGAAGGATTAAAGCTCTTGAAACCTTTTGGCCTAAAAATGAAAGGTCAATGGATGACATTTAAGTTGTTTTTAGATTTTAATTATATTGTCTCCAGAGAGACAGAAAATATTTGGTTATATTTAAGAAAAAAGGGCTTCCTGAAATGTTTAAAGGCTAGAACACACAACTAAAAGAAGCTATTGATCATAAAGACTTTTTAGGAAAAGGGATTGACTCAGAATTCTTATAGTTATACCACCTTTACTATCTCATTAGCCATAGAGTTCTTTTTGTCACCTAGACTACCTCTCTATGTTCAATCACCCTTAACTCTGGGACTGTAAGATTAATTTACACTAATAGTAGCAACAAAGGTTGATCTAAAAGAGAAAAAGACAACTTGGAAGTTTTGCCTAGTGAAAAAGGAGGAATTCTGAGTTCCTATTAAGTTCCTATTAAGAATATAAAAAAGAGGAATAGCAAGGTGGCTCAGTGGACAGAGAACCAAGCATGGAGATGGGAGGTTCTGGGGTTCAAATCTGACCTCAGATGCTTCCTTATGGACCCTGGACAAGACACTTACCCACAATTACTTAGCTCTTACTGTTGTTCTGCTTTGGAACTGATGCTGAATATTGACTCTAAGACAGAAGGTAAGCATTTAAAAGGCGGGGGGGGGGGAAAGGATACAATTCAGAAATCTATAAAAGGAAAGGAATGGGAGGTGGAGAAGAAGGAAGCATATAAGTCAAATCTAAACACTTCATTTTATCAATTATACCAAATCAATTACTACAACCTTCATCAGTTACCTTCATCAAATGGGATATTCGTAAAGCACTTAGCAATGTCTGGCACATAGTAAATGATATGTAAATGTTTATTGCCTTAACTAAAACACTTCTTTTTCTTAAAAGTTATATTTGACAAAGGTAGATTACACAGAGAACCAACATGTTAGCAGTTCTATTACTTAAATTGATGCAACCTGTGGCAATTTTTTTTTTTTGCATTTTGAATCCTTGAAATTACTGGAAACAGGAGGCTTTTCCTACTCTCAATATTTGCTAGAGCCTTCCCTTCTAAGGTTCCCTTCTAAGATCTTCCATCTACCATTTATGTAACTTATATATACTTGCAATGTACACAGACAGTTAGGTGAGACAGTGGATAGAGTGCTGGACTTGGAGTCAGAAAGACCTGAATTGACCTTGAACATTTACTAGTTACACATCCATGGGCAAATCACTCAACTTTTCTGTGCCTCAGTTTCCCTATCTATAAAATGAGTATAATAATAGTACCTCCCTCCCAAGGTTCTCATGAAAATAAAATGAGAAATTTCTCTATCTAATTTATTTCTCTATCTTTATTCAGTAATATTTGTAAAGAGTTTTGCAATCTCAAAGTGCTATATATATTCTAGTTATTAGCATCATTATTTATTTACTTGTTGTCATTCCTATTAGAATATATGTTACTTAAGACCAAGTGTTATGTAAGCATGGGACTGATTGATTTTTTCAACTCCACTCTAATTAATAATTGAGAAGGAATTCATTCCAGAAATTAGAATAAATATGCTTTCCAGAATATCCATGTGGATGAACCACAATAGAAGCAAAATCTCTGATCTTGGTCAGGTCTCCTCCCTTATTTACCCATATACCTTTGGCTAGAAGAGACCCTTAGGAGCATTGAAAGTTATGGAGGATTTGGGACTTCCTATCTTCCTATTGTTTTCTTAGATGCATCCCCATATTAACTGGCAACAATGTCTTCATTGGGAGTCACAGGAAGAATGGATATAAATTCATATACCACAAATAATGGAATATATGTGTATTTATGTGTGTATATATAAATTATTTACACACACATATATATATGTTCTACAAAGGAACCCAGCAAAGAAAATTGTACTATTCCTATATAAAGAACTTTTTGAGTACCCCAAAATGAAATATGAGAATTACTAATAACCAAGTTCTATGAGTTCTCTCTTTGATATATGTGTTTTTTAAGCTTGAACTCACTCTCTCCTACACTAGGGGAATAATAGTGTCAGAGAAGGAAAATGTCTATATATAAGAGATGATACAAAGGTAGAGTTAACAGGTCTTGGTCAGAGATTAGATATGAAAGAAGAGAGTAGGAAGAGTCCAGGATGAAATATGGAGATTTCATTGTGAGCTTCAGTGACAAAGAAGATGATGATATATTCCATAATAATGAGAAAGTTAAGAAAAGAAGAAGAGGAGGGGTTATGGACAGTTTAAGAAAGTGTAAATAAGTCTGAAAAGCTGCTATGACGAGTGATGTAGTGAACTGATTAGGAACATATAAAAAGATTGCCTTGCTACAGTGAGAGCCCAATTGGAATTAGGTAACATAAATTTGTAGTGGACCCACTCAATAGGGTTTCATTATTTTCTCTATCTTCATTCAGAAATATATAAGTAGGAGGGAAGGCAGTAAGTGGCAGGGGTAATTCAAGACTGGGGTTTGGCAGATCAATAGGAAAAGGACACAATGATTCTTGAGGAGGAGATTATTGATTTAAACTGATTCACCATGGCTCAAGAAAGGGATGGAAGAAGAATGAGGCAAGTTCAGGGGTGAAGACTCAGGGAAAAAAAAACTGAGGGGCTGAGAGATTAGATGTTGCAATGAGTACAAAGAACAGGATTTGAAGTTTCAAGACAGAGGGAAGTAGAATGACAACATAATGGTGCTCAGATATGGTGATTTCAGATTTCTTCAGTATGGAAATGGAACACTGTGGGTGATGTCAAGCTCAAGTATGTGACAATCTCGGTATTCAGCTGAAGTGGAGCAGAAAAGCAGGTCATTGGATATGTGGAAGTTGAGGTCCTGGGATATTAGGATGTTTGAGGGAATATCAAAATGTATATTGAAGACTTTTAGTATAGAGATTTTAGAATAGAGAGAATAATTGTGAGTCAGACATTGAAATTACTAATTTAAAAAGGGGAGTGTCCTGGAGGTCAGTAGACAACAGCTATCAGAATCTTGATTATTTGGTAGATATGAGAAATGAACTTCAAAGGAAGGGTTACAGAGTGATGGAGCTAAAGAGCTAGCTTAGAATCCATGAAGGGAAACAGGTCCCTCAATTTAACCAGTGAGTTAAAGGGAATGAGTAAAAATCCAGGAGAGACCTAGAGCTCAGTGAGAGTCAAAAGACAGAAGGAATGGAAAGGAAAAGATATAAGATAAAAGTAGATTTCTTATTTATGAAGCAGATATTCCAGAGAGCACAGAGGAAGGTAAGAATTACTTTAGAAGGAACCATCATAGGCAGAGGGAGGAAGGGTTGGTTGAAAGGAATGGAAATAAAGGAAAGAGCAGTAGGAGGGCCAGAGAAAAGGATTTAAATAATGACAAATGAGGGGTCAGAATCACTGGGATGGGGAGTGTATTAAGGAGTTTTGTTCATCTCTAAGAAATGAATCTAGGTAGATTATCAACATCCCTAGGGATTCAGCCTCAGTGGAGTCCTCAAAGTTGTGTAGCTATTAAGCTATGGAGGTACCCTCTTGGAGACAGACTGAGTCAAGATATTCAGTGAAAGAAGCATGATGGACTAACTTTTCTCTTCTTTAGAAGCAGTCAGAGAGGAGACTGGTGTAGAGTATGTGGGTAGGATAATTTCCTTCCTACCACTGGAGAGACTGTTGTGAAATGACATTTCCCTAATTTTATAGCAGTGTTGAAAAATTTCTCTGAAGTTTCTCTGATGAAGCATCATCACATCATGTCCAGACTATTGCATTGGTTTTCTGGTTGATCTCCTTCCTTCAAATGTTTCTCTGCAAAGTCCATCCTTCACTTAGCTATCAAAATGATCTTCCTAAAGAGCAGGTCTAAGCATCTCACCTTCAGCCTTTATTCAATAAATTCCAATGGCTCCTTATCACCTCTGAGATCAAATA
Source organism: Monodelphis domestica (assembly GCF_027887165.1). Classification (NCBI taxonomy): domain Eukaryota; kingdom Metazoa; phylum Chordata; class Mammalia; order Didelphimorphia; family Didelphidae; genus Monodelphis; species Monodelphis domestica. The sequence continues at coordinate 446,805,587 of NC_077228.1, read as the reverse complement.
TAAAATCTTCTGCTTGGTGTCCAAAGTGCTTCATAATCTACCTTCACTCAGCTTTCCAGTCTTCTTACATTTTACACCCCCTTTCCTTACTATTGCTTCACTCCAGTTATTCTAACCTCTTATATTGTTCCTCAAACAAGACACACCATCCCCCAACCCTAGGCATTTTCAATCCGGGTCCTTCTGCCTGGAATTGGCTTCCTTCTTATCTCTGCCTCCTAACTTCCTTCAAGTCCCAACTAAAACTCCACCTACAAGAAGAAACCTTCTCTTATCCCCCAGTGCTACTGTCTTCCCTCCACTGGTTATCTCCAACTTATCCTACGTTAAGATTAAAAATTTAGTTTCTAGTAATAAAAGTATTACATTTTTGAGGTTTATTTAAGATTAAGAAATAAAGAAAATACAAAATAAGAATGCATGTGCAACCTACATATTGCCTGCTAGGTAGAGAGAACTGCCTGTCCCTAGAAGCGGAAGGCGAGAGAGCGAGAAGAAGGCATAGTGAGTTTAAAAACCCCTCTCTGCTTGTGGCCCAGGGGAAGACCTCACCTGGGATTATGGGGAACTCTGGGAGCTACCAAGGACTCCTGGGAATTGAAGTCCTGCGTTCAAATCTCCATTTTCACACCTATACGTATCTTGTTTGTACATAATTATTTGAATGTTGTCTCTCCCATTCTTGAAAAGAGGGAATGTATTTTTGCCTTTCCTGGTATACCTAGTGTTTAACATATGTCTGACTTGTTTTAAGAACTTAATAAATGTCTATTAATTTGGTTTGACTTCCACCCAGACTTTGGATGTACCAATGGATGATATAATTTAGGGAGGATTTTTATATCAGTTACTCTTACTTTGACACTTGAATAAATAACCATTTTTAAAAGGCAACCTTAAATCCAGTTGATGAAATGATTATCAATTTATCACCTTGGAGAAAAAATACATTGGTCGGGGCTCAAGCCAATGGTCATTGATGATTTTTATCATTCAACCCATGCTGCAAATGTCACACCTTTAAAAAATGCAAATAAAAATTGAGCTAACTTCAAAACAAGAATCAAACTTCATGTCACAAAATTCCTGTCGATGCAGAACTCCACAAAGTAGGAAGTCAGAAAATGTCAGTCTTAGAAACCAAAACCACTGAAACTTGGGACTAGAAAGCCAGTTGTTATTTTTTAAAAAAATAATTATAAATCTTTCACTGAGTCTGTGGGTAGAGATTTTCAAACCACAAGATTCTTCTGGTGGCAGCTGTTGTCAGAGAGGAAGGGAAGGAAGGAAATGTGTAGTTCAAAGACCCTTCACTCTTTCTGGTTTATATGTAGAGCAGACAGTTGTACTGTGTAACACCATCCTCTGCTCACTCATGGTCTTTGTACCTTTTAGTGTTTGATAATCAATGACAGAGGAAGAGAAATAATTGTATTTAATGTCAGTCTGTAAGAGGAAAGCTAAAATTTCTAGAGCACTCACTGTTTAGAAAACATTTTCTTCTTTGGCTCTTTTCTTGCTTTTACCTCATTTCATGCCTTCCCTGACCTTCTTGTAATTCACTAAAACCCCAGCAATAGGAAAAATACTTGATGATTCTCCTTCTTTGCCAGTCCTTTCTCTTTTCATTTTCAACAACAAAAACTATAAAGGATTATTGGAGGGGAGATCCTCTAAGATTCTTTCATTCTCTAATACCTCCAAAATTTAAGAATCAGGCCAACTTTCAGAACTCTTTTTTGCTATCCTGGTTTAAGTTTTATTTTTTTTTTTTAACAATTGGGTCTCCCTAGTTCACCGAGGCTAAAAATAGAGAGACTTTTCCTGGATCCAACTGGCATAATCCTCTGTAACTCACAACTCCAAGACTCAAGAGATCCACCAACCTCTGTCTCTCCTAGTTGGGAATATAGGCATATGCCACCAGGTCCAGCCTTGCTACTTCTTAAAAAAAAAAAAAGAAAAGCTCTTTAGTCTGCCACTCACACTTTTGTTATTCTCAAATGCCCCTTGGCATGATATAATTGTTCCACAAAAACATAGTGGATATGGGTGGGAGAGGATTTCTGTAACCTAATAGAAGCATGGTAAAGCAGCAAATAGAACTCTAGGAGTCAAGTCAGGAAGAGCTGAGTTTATATCCTCCTTCAAACACTTATTCGTACTAGTTGTGTTACTGGGCAAATAATTTTAAATGCTTAGTCCCATTGCAAGGGGTTAACAATCTGTGAGGTCAAAGTTATTTTCCTAATAATACAAGATATTTTTACTTCTAATACAATAAATACCAATAGATAAAAATGGCATACATAAACAAAGCTCTTCGAGGGATTCTAAATAATTTTTAAGAGTGTAAAAAGATCCTGAAACCAAGAAGTTTGAGAACTACTAATTATCAATAGGAGGGTAGCTAAATGGCACAAGTAGATAGATTACTGGGCTCTTCATGAATTCAAATCTAGCTTTAGACACTAGTAGTATGACTTAGCCCTCTTTGCCTCCATTCCCTTCATTTGTAAAATGAGCTAAAGAAGAAAATGACAAACTACTCCAGTATCTTTACCAAGAAAACCTAAAATGGGGTCACAGAGGATTGGATATTACTGAGAAATGATGGCACAATTGTAGATAGACTTTTGGGTCAAGAATGATTTCAAGCCCTGCGTCTATCACACACTGGCTATGTGATGAGAGCAAGTTGCTTAATCTCTTAATAACCCCAGAAAATTCTTAAAGATTCTAAGTTACAGGAGGATGGCTGATCCCCACTGGCACAAGAAATTTCTACATTGGGACTTACTTAATCAATCAATATTTATTAAGTACTTGCTCTGTTCCAGGCACTGTGCCAAGGGATACACTGTGCAGGAATACAAAGAGGTAAAAGAGGGTTTACAGTGATGAAACCAGGCAAATTATCTAGATGGTAGAAATTACATAAGAAAATGTGCATTTCTTTCATGATACATATGAACAGAAGTGAACTAGACAAGTGTTGCATTCCTTCACATTTACTAAAAGTTATTTTAAAGTATAAATATGCAAATATTTTATGATTTTTAAGAATAAATATTGCATTTCTTCCCATTTTAATTATGAAGGAGCAAACACAGTTCCATGACTTGTTTTTCGCATCTGCATCTGCTCACTGTGAACTAAGAACTTCATGTTTGGTTCCAGTCCTGTTGTCTCTATCTTCAATTGGTTTTCCAAGTGAGCATCTGCCATCTGTGATGGCAGGCCTGTTTTTTTGATTTGAGTCATGTGTGAAATGTTGATTCACAACAGGGATCTCACATTGCATGAGACCCACTTTTAAAAGTGCAGCAGTTTGACTGACTTTTGGATAACTGTATCACAGTCACTGATACGGTGGGTGGTAAAGGAGGAAAGGCTATTCCAGAAAATTCCAGAAAAAAAAAATTAAAACACTCCACTAAACTGCAAACCTTCATTCAACATGTTAACAGATTTTCACTGTAACTTATTTTTGTTTAGACAAGTATGAATAAAGACCACAATGTGGGTCAGAAGATACTCCATACTGCCTCAAAAGCACAGGTTTGGAGTGAGAGTGCTAGGATTTAAAAAAAAAATATGTCTCTATAGGAGGTTGATACTTAAAATATTAAATCCTGTTATGACCCACTTAGCAAAGGTTGAGGTGCTTAGATGTAGTAGTGCAAGAGGAAGTGTATTTGGGTTCAAATCCTGACTGTCACTTAGCAGACAAGCCATTCAATTTCTTTGGACCTCAGTTTCCTTACCTATATAATAGGAATGCTAGACTAGAGAATTTTGAAGGTCCTTTCTAGTTCTAAATCTTTGATCCTATTAAATAATTTCTCTAGTGCCAAAAATTCTTATCAAAAAATGAAAAGAATCCCATATAAATTTAAGGGCAGAGAGGACCCCTTTAGAAAAATCCAATAATCAAGAGCTGAATTATCATAAACAGTTATCAATGAATTAACAAAAGATAAGTCATGGTCAAAAGCAACTGGGTCTGTGAAGGTGGCTCAGTTACACAGATTACTCCCAAATCCTCTCAGAATAACCCAAGGGAGCCAAATTCTATACTAGAATTCTGGGATCCAATCCAGTAGAACCCTCATACCAGTGTTTGGTTCCTTTGTTTTTGGGAGACATGGTGTCAATGCTTTGGCTATGGGACAACTGTGACATTCACAATTTCCTATGCTATTCAGTATAAAATCTCCAAAGAATAAATATCCCCTAGCAAGAGATAATTAGCTTTAATATTTAAGGCAAAAAAAAAATTTAAGACTAAGACAAATATTCATTGTATGTTTATTATGTGCAAGACATTGTGCTAGAAGATGGGCAAAAGAGCTTTACATTTAAGTGATGAAGATTAAATAAAAGATGTAATCCTGAAGTTTATAAAAAGTTTAAAAGTATATTGTAGTTTAGTGCTTAAGTGGTTTTAATTATAAAAGATGTTTTCTAATTCGATATCAATTTTCAGACTTTCCAAACTATACTCAACTCCACATCTTTAGTAACTGAGTGACAGTGGCCTCATTGTTGTTCCTCAAATAGAAAACATCTCTTGATTCTAGGCATTTTTAAAATTTAAAACCCTTACCCTCCATCTTGGAATCAATACTATGAATTGGTTCCAAGGCAGGAGAGTGGTAAGGGCTAGGCAATGAGGATCAAGTGACTTGGCCAGGGTCACATAGCTGGGAAGTGTCTGAGGTCAAATTTGAATCCAGGACCTCCCATCACTAGGCTTGGCTCTCAATCCACTGATTGCCCAGATGCCCCTGATTCTAGGCATTTTTACAGGCTAACCCCAATGACCAGAATACCCTCCCTCCTCAACTGCATATTGGCTTCCCTCAACTTCTAGCTGAAATCCCTCCTTCTACTGAAGGCTTTCCCTATTCCCTTTAATTCTAATTCCTTCTCTCAGTTAATTATCTTAAATTTCTCCTGTGTACAGTTGTTTTGTACATTGTTGTTTCCATGTTGCCTACCCTACTAGATTGTGAGCTCCTTGAGAGCAGGGACTGTCTTTTGCCTTTCTTTGTATCAATGCCAGGGAATTAGTAGGCACTTAAATATTTTCTGACTGAGATATATGCAATTGTTTGGAAAACAATAAACATTTTTAACAAAATAATAAGAAGTTGATATTGATTCAATTCAATTTGATAGAGAAATTGCCAGTTGTTTACTTCAAAAGTCTTTGAATCATCTTAAGGCTAAATAAAACTAGTTCCTTTAACAAAAAAAGATATGTGATAATAACACTATAAGTTAATTCAGTGTCTGGGCAACATAGTAGGTATTTAATAAATATTTGTTGACTTGACTAACGTACAACCACCACACCTGTTGTAATGATATCCAGCTAATGTTTTAGAAAACCGAAAAGATGGTACCTGGCTGTGGAGGATTTATGGGAGAGCCTGGACCAGTCAAACAAGACAGATAGTTTTACTCACACTGAGAATTATATAGCTATAATGAGGGACTGAATTCTATGTAAAATATGCTATACCTAGATCTAGCCTTTGGAGTTTATAGTACAGATTTGGGGAGAAAGGAGGGAAGATATAAGATAGTTTCACACACACACACAAATGTAAGTTTCATTATGGTAAGTACATAAGAGTTGTACAAAATGGGATGAGGGAGTTGTTCTTATTTTTTTTTTTTCAGTCCTATCAGACTTTTTGTGACTTCATTTGGGATTTTTCTTGGCAAATTGGTCTTCCAGGTCATTTTACAGATGAGAAAAGTGAGGCAAATAGGGCTAACTGAGTTGCCCAGAGTCACACATCTAGTAAATATCTGAGACCAGATTTGAAGCTACAAAGATCAATCTTCCTGAATCCAAACCTGGCACACTGTCTATTGTACCACCCGACAAGGGAGAGAACCCATCAAACTAGAGGATCAGAGAAGTTATCTCCTCTTCATGGATCCTATTGATACTTGTATACCTGGGGGCAGATAGTTAAGTTAGTCCAGTGGGTTAGAGTGCTAGGCTTGGCATGATGAGGATCTAAGTTCAAATCTAGCTTCAGACACTTACTAGCTGGGTGATCCTGGGAAATTTCACCCTGCTTGTCTAATATATATATATATATATATATATATATATATATATATAATTATGCATATAAATAAATATATATTTTCTATATTATCTATATTTATTTTTTATTTCATTTATCTATTTCATTTATTTGTTTGTTTTGTTTATTTATTTCTGTATTATATTATCTATTATATATCTAACATAATATATAGATAATATAATGCATATAAATAGATAATATAATACATATAAATAATATATAAAATATAATTATATTTATATCTATAAATATAATTATATTTGTTATAAAATCTGTATCTTCTCCATTCGAATGTAAGTTCTTTAAGGCTGGGACTGTTTTCATCTTTCCTTTTATTCCCAGTGCTTAACACAGTGCCTGGCTCTTAGTAAATGTTTAAAAAATGTTTGCAGATTGACTAATTGATAACACATGTTCATCTATAAGGAACTATCAAATCTAAAGGCATACCACTTTATTTTTTTAATGTTTTTAATAAGGCATTTTTTACTGAGCAGGAACTTTAGCTGGGATGTCTTGTTTAGCTGCCTCAGCATTGGAGAATGACTCCTGATCTGAGTACAGCTTTGTTTTAAGAAGAAGAGACATTTCCCTTGCCCTAGAGCACTTGACATCTTTCACTGGACAGAAGTTGAGATCCCTAAGGCAGGCCCCCAGTCTATGCCTGAAGCTGTCTCCAGGCTCACTCTCTAGCTTTATTTTCTTCCTACTGAAATGATTCAATATCTTTTGGTCAAGAGAAATAGGCTACATCATGAATTAAGAACAGAGAGTGAAAACTATAATTCTAAATCCTTCCTCTCCTGGAAATGTGTTACTCATTTAGTAGACACCAAATTCCCAATGTTGTATTGTTCCTTTCTTCATCCTCTCTTTCCTCAAATATTGGAGCAGTTACAAACCAAAGCACATGGGAGAAAATGCCACGCTGCCATTTAACTATGGCCGTGGCATTATTCTTTCCAGTTTCATTCAATAAATATCTACAAAGCACTCACACTAATGCAAGGAATGGCGTTAGTCACCAGCAATAGAGATGAAAAATGAAAAAGTCCTTAGCCTCAAGATGCTTATGGTATATATAATGAGGAAGATAAGATGGGTACTCAAGAGAATAGGATGCAAAGGACAATTACTAAGTGCCAAGGAGAGATCCCAGCCAAGTACGACAAGGAGTTTGGAGAGGGAAAACTTGCTCATAGGTAAAAGGACTGAAGAAGGTGGCACCTGTTCAGGATTTTGAAGGACCAGAAGGATTACTTAAGATCCCAGATTCTGAACAGGTCAACAGAGGCCATCTAGAACTAATGTTTGACTTTATAAATGAGGAAACTGAGACCAGGAAAGAGGAAGTAATTTGGCCAAAATTGCCCACATGGTTTGCATCAGAGGTAGGATTAGAACATAACTTCTCTGACTAAAAAACTGACATTCTTTCTTTTTTATTAAATCCTTACCATCTATCTTACAATCAATAGTGTGTTTTTGTTTTGTTGTTTTTAGCCCTGGGATCAAGGCAGAAAAATGGTAAGGACTAGGCAATAGGGGTAAGTAACTTGCCCTGGGTCACACAGCTAAGACATGTTTGAGGTTCTATTTGAACCCAGAACCACCCCATATCCCATCTCTAGGCTTGGCTCTTAATCTACAGAGCCACCTAGCTATCTCAATAAGCTGGTCTTCTTTCCGCAGTGAGTTCATTTCACACACAGGAAAGAAGACAGCTAGGCAGGGTAGTGGATAATGCACTGGGTCTAAATTCAAATCCTACTTCAGATACTTCCTAGCTTGTAACCTTGGAGCAGGTCATTTAAACTCTGCTTGCTTCAGTTTCCTCCTCTATAAAATGGGGATAATAATAATAATAATAATAATAATAATAATAATACCTCCTTCCCAGGTCAAATGAGAAAATCCCTGTAAAATGTTTAGCATAGAGCCTGGCATGTAATAAGCACTATACAAATGTTAGTTAATGTTATTGTTATTATTATTAGAAGTCCTGAGAAAAATGTCTGGCTGTGGGAATGGACAGAATAAAATGAGGAAAATCACATAATCTGCTTTGATTGGAATGTTGAGTGTCAAAGATTGTACAGGTCAGATAGAGCTGACACTCCATGGGGAAGGCTTAATAGTCAAAGAAAGGAGTTTATATATAATTTAGTAAGTAATGAACACCCACTGAAAGTTTTTGAGCAGGGAAGTCAAGTGATCAGACCAATCGATTATTTTGGCAATGGCATAAGAAGAGATGTTTTCAGTACAAACACTTTACCAACACAACTATGCGGTCATGAGACCTGGAATATCACTACCTCTGAAGAACTAAAAACGAGCAACCCAAAGGCACAAGGTTGGTCTCAGCAGGTTTCAACACGTAATTGTAATACCCTTGAAGTTCACTTGCTTAAATTACCCTCTGCTGGAAGACTGAATTCCCAGAGGATGGGTCATTACTACTCCAGTGTTCTAGGAATAACTGACTATCCTCTTAAACACTAGCTTGTGATCTCTAGTCTGAGTGTTTCCCATTCATTTACCACTAAACTCTGTCCCAAAGCCATTTACTCAAATGGTATGGAAAGGGCGATAGTTACAAAGAATTTCCCCCACCCTGGGTAAGTCACTTAACCCCTATTGTCCAGCCCTTAAAGCCACTCTTCCATCTTGGAATCAATACATAGTTCCAAGACTGAAGGTAAAGGTTTAAAAAAAAAAAAAGAATTTCCCTCAAACACCAGGCATACTATCCCCCCACCCCCACCCCCACCCCCACCCCCAAATAACCAGAGACTCGGAGGGGAAAAGAGAGGGCTTAAACTTAAAGAGCAATAGCAGTGAGATCCAGGGATAAAGGACATACATGACCAAAGTAAATCATAGCTCTGGTACTATTAAGCCTCATTGTCCTTTCTCCCTCCAGATGGTTATCACAGAGTTTACTACAAGGCACTCTGCTATTCAGCTGAGCTGCTCTTCCTCGAAATGGCTCTTTGTATCTCCACTAGACTGACAGCTCTGATGGAAGATGTGTCTTGGCTGGAGGGGACGGTCTGCTGCTGGACAGGTCACTTGATGGCTATTCAGGTCTGTTACTCCCAGACCGGGACAGGCAAGTTGCTTAGCTACTATGTCTTCTCTAAGTGTAGCGTCTCTGCTGGACCAATTGGTCTGTGAGTCACCTGGTCCTGCTCTTCAATGGGCACCTGCTGTACTTTTTTTTTCATCTTTAGCCACTGGGTGGCCCAGGTGTATTGCATTGTCATTAGCTGGAGTCTTATTTTCCATTAGACACTCAACTTAGAAATGACAGTCTTTTCCTTGAATCCCTTGGCTCAGCTCTTGAGATGGTTAATCACCAACAGTGAGATGAGAAAAGGCTTCCCTCACCCTTCAATTTTTCCTCCATGTTGCCTTAAGAGTTTGACTTCAGTACTGACATCTTCACCTCCCCTACTCCTTTGAGAATCATACACATAAGAGAGACTAAGGACAAAGGTATGAATGTATTCTAGATCCTGTCCCACTAACCCCTTCATATATATTAAGTTATTCATGCCTGAGGGGAAGAATGTCTATTTTCCATTTTAAGACTTTCTCTTTTGCCTTTTAGCTTCCCTTTATTTTAGCAGTGGTAGACCTTCAGTTTTTGTTGAAATTTCACAGGAATACCCTCCTCACATAAGCAAGGAACAACTCCAAAGAAGAACTGGAATAAAAGATGTCACTAAAGAACTATAAAGATGAGCTGGACACATTGCAAGAGTAAGGAATGACAGCTGAGTAGCCAGAGTGCTCCACTGATATGCTGGAGATATCAGGAGAAAGTAAATAAACCCCTTGCACTTTGGGTGGACTCCCCTATGGAAACTTTGCTAGAAAAAAAGGCAAAAGTAGTGCAGGATGGGCTTTGTTGGATAGATTGTGCTCTACTCTGTTGGAAGGAATTATTGAAGGGACAAGAACTATTGAATGAACAAGTAGCATTTGAGAATTTGACAAGAATAGATTGAGGAAGGGACAGACAAGATAGATGGAGTTATGAAGCTATCATAATAGCCTGTGTTAGAGGTTATATTATCCTTAACTAAAATTAGTAGTATAAAGGAAAGGTTGATATGAGAGATATCGGGAGATAAAAATCTTTATGACAGGCAACTGATTGAGCACAGGGGTGAAGAAGGAAAAGTCAAAGATGACTTCAAGGTTTTAAATCAGTGTCATTGGGATTGACATATCTAGAATGGCAAGAAAAATGAAGGTTTATGAATATGTTAGACTTAAATGACATGTTGCTTAGTTTTGCTGAACTTACTATGCCTCTATTCTAAATTATTTTTTATAACGGATGACACTGAGAAGGAGTGTTGAAAATGGTGGTAATATAAAAAGAAAAAAGAAAATGTGTCAATAAGACATGTAAAAAGGGAATGTTGGAGCTTTGGATTTTCGTGGGGAGTGGGAATAGGATATGAATGATCAGTTTACATTTGTTCATATAGTATTAGAGATGCAAAACATTCAACAAGTGTTAGAAATGTGCTCAAGGGGAGAAATTACATTTGGAATTATAGATGTTTCTGTTATTGACATAGAAATGATCATTTAAAGACAATACAGAATGATACAAAATACATAAAATAAAAAAATTAATTCTTTAAGTATTTTGTTATTGTTGGGGGTAGAGTGGGATGTGGCAAAGGAGCACTGGAAATTCCGTATATATTTCTCCCACTCCTAGACCTTTTGTTGGTTTATAAGTTCTTGGAAGGGCAGCTATTATTTCATTTTTATCCTTACATCTCTGACCTCTAACATGACACCTTTCACTTAGTAGGTCCTAAATAAATATTTGTTGACTTAAATATATATCCATTTTCCCATTCATTTCCCAAAGCAAACAAATTGGAGGGCTTAACTAATGCCATTCTGGGAGTGAGTCAGTAAGGTTAGCTTGAATTCTCATTTAGAAATAAATGTCGTATAGATATTCTGGGCAAAGTCACTCTCAAGGACGAAAACCCTGGACCTCCATATTCCTAGTTTCAATAACTAATATAAAACCCAAGGAGCTTCAAAAATTCAAATCACTCTGTGAACAATTAATGACCAGAAACTCCAATTTCATGTTAATTGGTTTTAATTAAAAATGTTTTTTTTCCTCTCTCCTTATCTACAAGGGCTTATCATCAGTATGCTAGGAATCTAATCTTTAAATTCCCTGCATCACATACTGTACCTTTGCAGCTGAATAATAAAGCAAATCTCAGAACAGCACCTGAATGGTCTAATGGAGGGAGGTTGGAGGGAAGGAGAAGAAGGGAATGAAAATTAGACCCAGTGATTGATACCAAAAGAAATAGGAAAGAATGTCATTTCAGGAAGTTAAATAAAATTATATTAGCCAGAGCTTCTTGTCCCCAAAACATAAAGGGAAAGTTGATTTTCTAACCAATTCTGCTTGACTGAACCTCCCAAGGGACTCTCATGTAGCTCCTAATATTGTAAAATCATCTTTTAGGTGATTGGGGGCACAGAAGTTAGAGGATAATAAATGAAGCAAATTTTATTAGTTTATCAAAACCTGTAACTTCCCATCCTACAAAGAAGAGAAAGAGAGAAGCATCTGTTTCTGGTTCTGTCCAGCAAAAGAGAGACTGCGACTCAACATTAAAGAATGAGTGAATTCTGTAGGCTTCAGCAAAAGAAAGGAAGTAATTCTGCTAAATAACAAGTCAGCAACTTGCAAGGAATTTTTCCAAGAAGTGTGGCTGTCTTTGCCCAAAGTGACTGTGTGCTCCTGTTGTGTTCATAACAATTTCACAAGAATTCTGTACTTTAATAAATGAAAGGTGATAATTAATCCTTTCAAATGGAATGCTTTGCCACCACTTACAACTCTTTTCTGGGGGAAAAAAATAAATAAAAAACCTTTATTTCTGCAATTATCACTCAAGTCATTTGGGCTTTTTTTTTTTTTTTGGCAGAGGAGGGGGGAGGAAAACAGCAATACTGAAAAAGATTAATTTGTAATTCATATAAATGCAGTTGTTACAGTGGATTTTTGCATAAACCAAACCAGCCCTGTCAGTCAATCATTTAAAAAAAATAAAAATAAAAACTTTCAATCTTTGTCTCTGAGGAATCAAAGCCCTGCACTTGTGACTCATATACACCTAGTTTATTTTATTATTTTATTTTATTTTTAAATGTTCAGTCAGTTCAGCCTCAGCAGTGGCTCAAGTTTTCCCTTGAGTACTCTAGTAATGATTCTTGCAAGGCAACAGCTGGGAGCCAAAAGATCTGATATATTTCTGGAGAAGCTGCAGTTGCTTAGAAGGTCAGTCATCAAATGAGATTCATTTTTCACCAGAGACAAAGGAGGTGCCAAGGTCTTTTCAATTTGTATTTGTATGGAATTAGACTGCTTTTGTAAAAGTGATCATGTAAGCTCCAAAACTAGACTTTTCAAACTTTTGGAAATTATGAAATATTTGCATACATTTTTTAAGTTCGTGGGACTTTGATTAAGTAATTTAAAAAATTAATTAGTTAGATGAAATAGTGAAGATTTGTTCCTAGCTCGTATCAATCCATATTGAAGAGACGGTACAAAATATTATCATCATTAACAATAATGGTTATTATTGTAATTAATATATGGGTAGTAAGAATTAAAATGCATATGGGAGAAATACAATAAAATTTATCTCCTCTTTGCTATGTTGTGGTAGAGAGGGTACTGGATTTAAAGACACGGGTCCTCATTTCAAATTTTATCTCTGGAAGTACATTGTTTTGGTATATGACAAATATTTTCAGACTTTTTCAACATGTTGATGAGTTTTACTGATTTTTTTCTGCTTGTTCTTTTTTCCCCTCCTTTAAAAATGTTTGTCTATGGGACAACTCTCAAAGATACATGGTGGAAGGGGTATAGGGAGAAATTTTGGTAATGAAAAAAAATAAAAATTAATTTTAAAATGCCACTTATGATAAGCACTACTTATGTGACCTGGAGCAAGTCATGCAACTTCTCTGGATGTCAATTTCCATATCTTTAAAAATGAGAGAATTGGACTAAATGTCCTCTGGGTTCCCTTCCAACTCAAGATTCATTCTCTATGTTATTTCTTATTATAACCACGGTTTGTTTTTTTGTTGTTTTTTTTAATGCTACAAGGCAAAAACATTTGTCCTGGTTGCTTCTTGATGATGTCGCTGATTATAGATGAGAAAAATTGCATTGATAGAGAACTAAGGTGAGAGTGTGATTCAAAAAGAAAAGACAGGAATGAGTTTCTAAATGCACACTCTGGCTCATAACTTGTAACAGAAAAATTGGAGAACTAAATTTCTAGTTATGGGTCCTAAATTCAAATCATAACTGATAAGTCCTGCTAATTACTCTGCCCATGTGACCTTAGGCATTTTCCATTACTTCTCTGCCCATCACTTTTCTCATCTGTTAAAAGAAAGGAATAGACTAAATTTCCTCTGAGATTCCGGCTCTAAATCAATAGTATTTTGAATTGTGGGAACTGGAGAACTTCTTTTAAGAGCATCCTGGAACTCTCTTCTATTCACTGGGAGAGAGAACAGACTTGGAAACCAAGAGCCAAATAGCAACAGTGATCAAAGACAGAAACCTAGATGTAAATCTCACCAAAGTTGCCACTCTCTGAAGCAGAGAGGAAAAATAAGGCAAAGAAGAAAGGACAAAGAGGAAATAAATATCTCTCCTAAATTTGCTTCTTTTTTTCCTGCTCTTTCTGATCTAATCAGAGGTCAAGTGGAAAAGAAGACATTCTTCCCTTTTTACACCAATACTTGTGGAAGGAACACAATCAGAATGAAAGTTTAACTTCTTTACAACCTCTTCTCAAGGTATTCTCTTTCCTCCTCCCCAAATTGTGCCCTTGGAGAGGGAAGAACTTTGAACCTTCAACTTTCCAACCTCTAGGCCTAATCAGGTTTTGGAGGGGGAGGTGGATACTGTCCCATATGATGCTAGTTAGGTTTGCCTTGCCAGTATACTCCTTGTGTCCAAGTTCTTGGATTCAGTAGATGTAATATTCTGAGAGAGGCTTATTTTGATCTGTGTCTCAAGATATTGGGGTCTTATTCAAAGGCATGGATGTAATGAGGTAACAGTGGTTTGGAGAACTTGACTCATTCCATGTCCAAGTAGCTTTTTACTACTATATTTCACAGAACCAAAAAACCAGAAGAATCCACAAAGGCTACCTTCCTACCACATCCCCACCGCACACATGCCCACAGTTACACAAGAATATGCATCCAAACACTCTAGGGAGGTCTATACATGTAGCCAGGCTTTCAACCAAGCCGGGGGAGTTTTTCTTGCTTCTGTGTATATGGAGGAAAACATGACTTCTGATTGTGGTAAGGGACTGATTGAGTTGGTGCCAGAGATTCTTTGGGAGAGACAGGTAGACAGAGGAAACTATGAGGAGGAGGTAAAAATTGAATCGATGAGAAATTAGCCCCCACCCAGTGGAATTGCTTGTCAGATATGGGAGGGAGGTTGGGAGAGGGGAGGAAAAGAACATGAGTCTTGTAACAATAGAAAAATATTCAAAATCATCTAATTAAATAAATTTTTCAAAAAAAAATTAGCTCCATCATGACTCTGGATTTCCTCAAAACTTGAGAGAAGAAGTTCTTAACCTTTTGTGTGTCATGTACCCACATTGGCAATCTGGTAAAATCTTTAGTGGTGCCAGCCTTTGAGTCAAGATGACTTGAGTTCAAATCCTACCTCATACACTTTCTATCTGTGTGATCATGGATGAATTTTTAATCATGTTTACTTCAGTTTCCTCATCTATAAAATGATCAGGACAAGGAAATGGCAAGCCATTCCACTATCTTTGCTGAGAAAACTTGAAGAGTGTGCCATGACTAATCAACTAAACAATAACAAAGTCTATGAAAATCTCAGACTAATGTCTTTAAAAACTTAAAATATATAGTATTATAAAAAATTAGTATTTAAATAATTATCAAAAAAATTTTAAGTTCATGGCCTCCCAAATCAAGAATCTTCATTTTAAGGACTGTTAGAATAGACCTTCTCTGGATAAGAATGTTCTTTCTCTTTTTGATTAGAGTCAATTTCTTATTTCTACTTCAACTAATGAGCTCATTCACTCCTGTATATTTTTTATAGTAAACTATCATTTATATATGGGCAACTAGTGGGCCTAGTGGAGTGTCATCTCTGGAGTCAGGAAGACCTGAATTCAAATCTGACCTCAGATGCTAATTCTGTGACCCTGGGCAAGCCATTTAATGCTATTTTCCTTAGTTTCCTTAGTTTCCTCATCATTCTAGTATTGCCTGAGTTCTTTTAGGACTGCTCATCCACCTTGTTTTCCCACCTATAACCCACCTCTCACCTGTGGCTACAAGAAGCTAGTATGCAGTGGCCACATCTAGGTTAAAATCATCTCAGCAGATGAACTAAAACCAAGAAGCTTCAAACCCACCAGTGAGTTAGGGTGATAACTTCCCAAGGTCAAATAGGTAGATGACAACAAATTGTTCCAAAGGTCATGAAGCTGGCTGAAGCAGGAGCACTTTGGAGCACTTAGAGCTTGGTCAAACACTGAAGATACCACAATCATCTTTGACCATCACCAGTCATCTTGACTGTTTTGTTTTGCCCCTGAACTTCAATGACTGAAAAAAAGGGAGTGAGGCTGATGACTTTATGCAACTCTGCCTCACTTAAATCCAGTTCATTCCATAATGTTATTGGTCGTCCTTAAAAAATGAAGGACAAACAATATCCAGATTCCAGTGATATCTATTCACGTCACCCACAAGCCACATCTAAACATTTAGACAATCTATATGTCCATACATATTTCATATATACATAAAACAGATAGTTATAGTTGAAAATAAATAAATTAAATAGTTGAAATCTCTAGAGTAAGAAATTATATTCAATAATACATCCCAACATTTAATATTTTTATCACTTTCTCAGCATCAAAGGAACCAGGAGACAATGTTGGTGGAATGTTTGAAGTAGGGTATGTATGAAATTAAAGCATAAAACTATTAATCTTGGTTCTTCTTTTGTTTGGGGGTTAGGGAAAAGGGTTCATTCAGTCAATGAACTCCATGTAAGCCACGAGAAAAAAAATATAAACTTGACAAGAGAGAAGAGAAAAAAAGGAGAAGAAAGAAAAATCTGATTGAAAGGTGATTATTGTTTATCCTGGTTTAAAGGAATTAGAAATGGGGAGGGAAGAAGTAAAAAGCAAAGAAAAAGAAACAAGGGTTTGTGAAGCCTTATTCAATAAAATAGTTGTAGGATTTCCTTTCTTTTTTCTGTGCCTGCAAGATGAGGGGGAAAAGATGAGAAACCAAGATAGGCAGCCTATGATGCAGACATTTGGGGTACACCTTTAAATTCCCTAGAAGTGAATTCGAACACTATTGTTTATTCCTCTCTGGCCTGCTTACCCTAAACTCTACACCATCCCCAGAAATCTACATAAGACCTACAAGTCTATTTTCCCTTGATACAAACTTACTTGGCACAATTTAATTAAAGCTTCTGGAATTCTAGGCACTGATAAGTTCTTATAAAATATTATTACCGAATGCATTAATCAAAACAATGGTGAGTCACTTTTTTCATATGAAATGTCTTCTATAATCTAGGCATTAGAATAAAAAGAAAGGTGGACAAAGGTGAGGATTTATAATAAATAATAATTTTGCACACTGAACAAATACCAGGCATATTATTATCCAGAATAACTATAACAAACACAAAAGAGCCTTATTGTTTAGTTGATTAAATAGTCACATGAGAGACTAAAGGATCCTATTAACTCCTCTTAATGCCAAATGAAAATTTTAAGAAGCTATTATTTTTGTGACTAATAAGCAATACATAAAATAGAAGAGGGAAAAAAAAGCAACAGCATAGCATAGTTCAGGATCAGGCTCCAAACTTTGTCTCATGACAGGATTGAGTTTGGAATCCAAAAGTCTGGTAAACTAGGTTGAAATAGATAGCTGACAAAATGGCATAAATTCCCCTCCTGCTGCTGTTGTATGAGGTGAGTACAAGCAGACCTCTTTTTCCTAGAGTAAATATGAGCCCCCAGAGTAGATGTCAACTAAATTGGTTACATCAAATTACATTTTAGATACAAAGGAGTTGGACATTTAAAGGGCTTCTTTGGTGAATCTCTTTAGTAGTAAATTATATTCTTTCTTTCTTCTTTTAAAATCCTCACCTTCTGTCTTGGAATAAATATTAAGCATTGGTTCCAAGGCATAGGAGTGGTAAGAGCTAAGCAATTGGAGTTGTAACTTGTCTAGGATCATCTAGCTAGGAAGTATCTGAGTCTAAATTTGAACCCAAGACCTCCCCCTCTCGCCCTGTTCTTTATCCACTGAGTCAGCTAGCTGCCTTTGATCTTCTTTTAAAGTAAATTGTACTTCAATTATTCTGTCTGAAAAAAATGTAAACTTTTGATAGAAAAGAAAGACAGACAAATAGACAGACAGATAGATCGATAGATGGATGGATTGATGGATGGATGGATGAGTGAGTGGCTCAATGGATGGATAGATGGATAGATAGACAGACAGACAGACAGACAGAAAGACAGACAGACAGACAGACAGATAGATAGATAGATAGATAGATAGATAGATAGATAGATAGATAGATAGATAGACAGATAGATAATTTATGTATTTAGCACTTCCTTTCAATCAGGGACTGAGCTAAGTGCTGGGAATATAAACACAAGTAAGTGAAACAGTTCTTGTATTCCAGGAGGCTTACATTGTAACATGGGAAGACAACACATAAAGCAGACTGGGAGAATATGAGTAAAACAGGAAAAAGTGAAGCAGGTCTAGAAGTGGTATTAAGACTTGGGCTCCAGTAAGACAGGACAAAAGCTTACCTATCAGAAATGAGAGACCCAGGGACAGATATCAATTTCCCTGGAGCAAGTTCCTATTTTTTTTCAACATTTGCTATCTTAGTAATAACTCTAAGATAGAAGGGCAAGGGCTAGGCAAAGTTAAGAGACTTGTCCAGGGTCATACATCTAGGAAGTGTTTGAGACCAGATTGGAATTCAAATCCTTGACTGCAGGCATGGCACTCTATCTACTGTGCCATCTAGCAGACCCAGAGTAACAGTTCTTAAAAGTATCATCCATCAACCCCTAGGAATCCATGAGAGACTTTCAGGGGGGTTTTGGGGTAAAAACTATTTTCATAATAATACTAAAATGATGTACTTTTTAATATAGTAAACATCAATGCCCATAAACCACCCAAAAAAAAAAGTTCTTTATAGTCCTCAATTGTTTAAGAATGAAAAGAAGCCCAGAGATCAAAGAGTTTGAAAATGGCTGCCCTTAAGAGACTCTAATCTTTGGAGAAGAATAATGAGTAAAGACGGAGTATGTAGAATAGCCTTCTCCAGGTTTAGTTGCAGCCTTTGCCTTTTGAAAATTAGGTCATGGGAGGAAGAGCAAAAATTAAATGGAGAAAACTATAGGTTTGCCTTTGTGACTGGTTTTAATACTCTGCAATTTCTTTTGAGACATTTTGGTAGAGTCAAAATCTGGGTTTTAATCTTACCTCAGACTGACTAGCTATGTGATCCTGGGGTATTTTTAGTCACAGTTCTCTCATCTATAAAATGAGAAGGTTGGACTCAGTGATCTCTAAGGTCCCTTCTGTGTCTAAATCTATGATCTAATTAGCACATGACTACTAGGCTGTGTCTTATTTCATCATACTTCTGCTTCCTATCCCTGGTGTCTACCTTCATAGCCATAACTTAGCATGCATTTATGCTATCGTGTAATGGAAGGAAAGCAGAACTTAGAAGTCATTGAAATAAAGTTCCAGGTCCGACAACTACTAGTAGTATAGGCATGGGCAAGTCACTCTATTTTTGAAGCTTGGTTTCCCCATGTGTATAATGGGTAGGCTGCACTTAAAGATTTCCTTCTATGATCTTATAAACACTTTAAATCCAAACATACAGTTTAACAAAGCATTCAATCAAGAAGAAACTATAGAATTAAAATTACCTGGCCTCTGCTTACTCCCTGAATGACCTTAGGTATATCATTTTACCCCTGTAGAGTTCAGTTTCCTCCACCATAAAACAAAGAAATTAGACCAGAAGTCATTTAAGTTTTCTTTTCAGGCATAATCCTGACTATAGGGTATCCCATGAATCTTAATGGAGCTATAAGGTTTTTATAACATGGCAGCTAGTATTTTATTTTTTCTTTTTCCCTGCATCTCTGAAGAAGGCCAGATCAGAGGGCTGGTTGCTTGAGTTCAAGAATCAAGAGAGGCTGTGCCTTTTTCATCCCTGGAGGTCTTTAAAAGTAGGACCTATAATAGACATAAATGTCTAGTACTTTTTCTTTTCAAAAATCAACTAAACAAGTAGCTAGATAGCAGTTAATGCAGAAGAAAAAATACTTAAGGTTTTAAGTCACTTTAAAGTCAGTGTTAGGGGGCAGCTAAGTGGCTCTATGGATTGAGAGTCACGTTTGGAGACATAAGGTCCTGGGATCAAATCTGGTCTCAGACACTTCACTTAACCCCCATTGCCTAACCCTTATCACTCTTAGGCCTTGAAACCAATACACAGTATTAATTCTAAAATGGAAAATAAAAACTTTAAAAAATAACAGTGAAAAATAAAGTCAGCATTACACTACAGTGTAATAATGTAACTGCTGAAAAGAATAGTAAGATTTCTCAGTTGCACTAATAGAAGTATGAGGTGGCATCTGGGTGTCTCAGTGGATTGAGTACTAGGCATTGAGACAGGAGGTCCTGGATTCAAATTTGACCTCAGACACTTCCTAGCTATGGGATCCTGGGCAAGTTACAACCCCCATTGCCTCGACCTTATCACTTTTCTTGCCTTGAAGCCAATATCCAGTATTGATTCTAAAACTAAAAAGTAAGGGTTTAAAAACAAATAGAAATAAGACAGGGGTATGTTTTCCTGAAGGGAAGTCTTATGTTGCTGAGTATAGACAGGTGTAGCTGGAAGGAGTTGTGACTCCAGATTGACCAAGAGACCCCATTGACAGAGATTTTGATGAAGGGAGTTCAAGAGAAACGGATGAGACTCAAGGTGCAAATTCTGAATGGGAGATAGAAGATAGGTGGAGAGGTCGGCCCCAAACATGTCCCTTAACTTTTATGATACTATCAAGTTCCCAAATTGAACCTTCCCAATCTCAACTTCCTTTGGTTGAGCTGAGATTTTATCTCACTCTTCCTTGAAAAGATTATTTACTCTTGTATCTTCGTTTTTACTTTGGTAGCTAAGTAGAGGATAGATTGGAGTGCAGAGGGCCTTGTGAGAAGAAGACAAACCTGCAGACAGTTACAATATGTGGCTAATTAGTGACTGAAGATCTGAATTTAAATTCCATTTCAGATCCTCAGCAAGCCACTGAACCCCATCTCAGCCTCAGTTTCCCCTTGTATAAAAGGGAGATAACAGAACCTACTTTACAAATATGTTGTGACAACTAAATGCATATATATATATATAGATAGATAGATAGATATAGATATGCATAAAATATAAAAATATATAAATAGTGCTTTGAAAACCTCAGAGTTAAAAAATATATATATAAAGGGGAGACCCAGACCCAGAGTGGACAGAGTACTTTCCATTAGGGATTCCCCTGAATACCAAGCCATGATCTCCAGGTATTCTAAGCTCCCATTAGTGAGAGGGAAACAGAATCACTTTCTCTCACTGGGCTGGTTGGTTGCACATTGGCATTGGAGATAATCGATATATTAAAAAATGTTTTTTATTATTTATTATTTATTATTATTATATTATAAATATTATTATTTATATATAACTCTTTTATTATAAGAGGGGATACAAACTCAGGATCAGAACAAGGGGTCCCTAACGCTAAGGGATCTAGCTAGTCCCCCACAATCCTCTCTGTCCCTTGCAAAAGGGAGCCTTCTGGTCTTCTGGCTAACTTACCAGCTCCCTATTTCTATCTAGGTGTTCCCCCAAAGCTGACTAAGCTACCTATCTATGGCCCTCAGTAGTTGGTTAGATTTATTTCAAAAGCTGTCTCCGAACACCGTTATGATGGATGTCAAACAGCTAAATTCACCCTAGGGGGTCTAACTTTACCCTTAGGTAAAACCTCAAAGCTGATCTGACAGGATTTTTAGATAAAAACCTTCTGGAAAGCACAGCAGATGTGGTCAGATCCTTTTCTAGATGTTTCCCAGTCAAATAGAGAACCTCCAAAGATAATTTAGGGGTTTACTCCTTCTCCACAGTCAGGTTGAGGTCGATGAGCTCTGACAAGCCTGCCTTTCCTCCACCCTTCCAGACAGGAAGAGCCCAATCTCCTACAGGAAGTCACTACTCTAGCAGTTGTCACTTCCAAACTGTTCCTCCTCTGCCTTCTGCCTGCTAAAATCCTTTCCCCCCTAGTATGTGCCTTAAAGACAGCCTTCTACTTCTCTTAAATCTTATCCTGTCTCTATCCTTTTCCCATTACAAAGTGCTATGTGAATGCCAAATATTATTATTATTGATTTGTAAAATAGGATTTAATTAATTAAAAAAGTAGAATTAATTTATTCTTAGATAAAAAGTGTACAGTATGATAAATCTGGATTCCACTAGAGATTTAAGTGCCTATACTTTCATTGCTAAGGATATCTGATGCTTGGTTGGAGGGGTGAGGTTGCTTTCTTGATAAACAAACATGGAGGCCTTGGACAGGTTTGGGATGGGTTACAGTCATTCCTTCCCTCCCCTCCCCTGAAAACAACAGCTGAATTCCAACAGATCTTTGTCTGTTCCATGCCTTTTCCTCATCCTAATCCTGGCCTAGAGCCAGCAAATTGTTCCAATCTGAAATCAAAACCACAAACAGCAGCTGTTTTCAACCTTAGCCCTTACATGGAGCCTCACAAGGGGCCAGCTAGGAGTTGAATACAGACTATTTTTTTTTCTTTAAAGCAATTGTCCCACTTGTCCTGGCTTTGTGACAGAGGGGGTTGGGGGGGAATGGATGGAATGAACAGCCAGTTGGTAGCTATAATCCTAAAAACAGACCAGAGCCAGCCCAGGACCCACAGCAAGTCTGAGGCCTGTCCAAATGTGACCCTGCCACTGCAGCTGTCTCTCCCCAGACTTTTAACTGAAACCCAACAGGAGCTCATCATAATGCAATTACATGTTTGAAGAAAAAAATGGGGGAAAGAGGAGGAAGAACTCTTCCCATCTGGCATAAGCAGAATATCCTTTGTCATTGGTTGCTTTCTGTAAAACATGAAGAAAATGGAAATGAACTAAAATCTCTGAAAAGAATAAGTTAGGTTCAACCATACACAAATATAAGCATGTAAGAGAAACAACAGGAATAGCATGTCCTACAAAATGCTATTCATCTGAATTGATCTACAACTCAATTCAATAACCATTTATTAATAACTGCCTAATATGTGCAGGGTACCATGTTAGCTCGATGGCTAGACAAAGATTTTTTCAAGAAAGAAGAAAAATAGGGGGCAGCCGGGTGGCTCAGTGGATTGAGAGCCAGGCCTAGAGATGGGAGGTCCTAGGTTCAAATCTGGCCTCAGACACTTCCCAGCTGTGTGACCCTGGGCAAGTCACTTGACCACCATTGCCTATCCCTTACCACTCTTCTGCCTTGGAACCAATACTCAGTATTGATTGCAAGATGGAAGGTAAAGGTTTTTTAAAAAATAAAAATTTTAAAATTTTAAAAAGAAAGAAGAAAAATAAAGAGATGGCAACAACTTCAGTCTACAAAGGGCTTACATTCTAGGATCATAGATTTCAGACTTGGAAAAGACCTCAGAAGCCATTGAATCCAAGCCTTTCCTTTGATAAATGAGGAAACTGCAGCCTAGATAGCTTAAGTGATTAAGGATCAAAAGTGTGGGAATCATAACTGTCTTGACTTGAAATCCAATGCCCTGTACTTTATGATGCTACAGTTCCTCTAGTCTCCCAAAGCAGTGTGAAGCCATCTAGGAAGTGGGTCAGGTGAATATGTGGCAATGAAGAACAGCATGCTGGGGAAATTGGCCCCCAATTAATCCAACACAGAGAAGTTCTTGATAAGGAGAGTTCTGGGAATGATGGAAGATGGTCTCTGAGGGACATGGATGATGAAAAGGAATTCTATTCAGAAAGGTGTTTGCACTATAAATGAGTTCCTGCAGAGGACTTTAATTAAAAAAGAAAAAAGGTAAATTGTTCCCTACTCCTTTATTTTGAGGGAAATGAGACTACACTATTTCTGAGTTTCAGATGTTTCTTCCAGCCACATAAGAAGATGATTCTTTGGGGTATTAACTTTTCTGTCTTTTGGATTCTCTTAAAATCTAAGCCCCTATAAACAGGGTGGGCTTCTTCTTTCCAATTCCTATGACACTTCATTTAAGAAGAGCAATAGCCTAAGGAGTTGAAAGGAAGTCTCCTCCCAAATGAATACCATTCTCTTGAAGCTTAAACAAAGCATATACAAATGTTCGATGTGGGAAAAGTGACAAGAAATTCTGAAAACAACTTAAAATTCTTTATAAAGCTGACAGGACTGAAAAGAAAATGGTGGGGGGTAACTCTTTGCTGCCATCAGCTTTGCTGGGAAGAAAATTTAAGATGCCAGTTCCATAAATAAGCTTCCTTTCTGTGTGTGAAAGAGAAACCATAAGATTTACAAATGAAATAGATGCACATCCAGAAAAGTTAGCAGCTTCTATTCAACATTTTGGGGAACATACATCCAGACCATCTTCCTTTCAATAACATTAGGCTTAAATAATCTGGACACCCAGGATATTTTTCTTTAACCCTTTGTAGCTTAGACATTTGCTTATTTATAGGACACAGACGTTCTTAATACAGGGGAAAAAAAGCCTCCTTTAGCAGAAAAAGAATTGAACTTTTTCAGTGTTTGTTAATAATAGATGTTGTTGATGGAACTACAAGTCCCAATAAATCATTCCATATTCTTTGAAGCAGGCATAGACATTTATAGCTAACATTTAGGTTTTTATGTATATACATTTTAAAATATATGTATTATTTATATATGTAATTATGTACATATTTATGCAGATATAAGAATAGACAGAAAACCTTTGATTTTATTGGTATAAAGAAGTTCTGAGTAAGGAAACTCCATCTACTGATAGAGGTTGGCATCTTTTTTTGCTGCTTAGACTGTTAGACTTGCCAATAGCACTGAGAGATTGTCAAACTTAACCAGGGTCATAGAGATGAATGATGTACTTATTAAATACTTTTACTATGTGCCAAGTCCTGTGCTAAATGTTGGGGACATCAATAGAAAAATAAAGTAGTTCTTGCTCTCAAAAAGTTCACATTCTAATAGGGGATGAAACATATATGGTAGTTGTTAGCAACAAACAGATGGAAACGTCTCCTGGTCCATAGGATATAATGGCATAGCTTATGGTCATGTGGTTTCTCTAATATTATTGCCGCTAATAAAATCATGTCATTTTCTGAGGTTAAACCATTTAATAACATCAAGGACTTCAGTGGCAAGAACTTTCTTGCTTGAGGCAATTAGTCAAACGTCCTCTGAAATCAGTAGCATGTACATATCTTTATTTTACATGAATCATATGTTATATTTCAATTATCATTCGTTCCTTTTTCCATCATGTCCAACTCTCCATGACCCCATTTTGGAGTTTTCTCAGCAAAAATCCTGAAATGCTTTGTCATTTCCTTCTCCAGCTCATTTTACAGGTGAGGAAACTGAGGCAAATGGTTAAGTGATTTGCCCAGGATCCCACAGTTGCTTATATATCCACATGTTATTGTTGTTGTTTTAAATTTTATTTAATTGTTAATTAAGAAAAATTTTCCATGGTTACGTGATTCATGTTCTTTCCTTCTACTCCCACCCCTTTCCCTTATCCAGTGTGTAATTCCACTGGGTTTTACATCCACTTATTTTTTTACTCCTAAGATATTTTCAAATGAATCCATGACCTCATTGATTCAGAAGTTCCCCCACCAGTAGTGCAGATTATATTCATTCTTGGACTTCAATGTTCCCCAATATATTCAGAAATTAAAGAGTTCTGCGATGTGATGAAGGCATTCCTCAATTGCTCCTGATATAACAAAGGTGACAATTAAGGATATTGGCTGTCCCTTCCTTGCACAATGTATTCAGTCAGTCTGCTGTTCCTATGATACAATTTCCTCATCACGTCTTTATTCCAATTCTACAATTCCAATTCTTTTTCGTTATATGTTGCAACCTATTCTCACCCAACATTCACCTCTCTATTGCCCACTGTGTAAATACTCATTTGTAATTCTATGGAGGCAATTTATTCCACGTCTTACTATAAAATAGCAACATTGGCAGAATGTTGTTATTAAAGATGAACTCTTTGCTTTCATAGGAAGCTTGGAGTCAGTAAAGCAGTTTTGTAATTTTCTGAAGGTAAATTAATCTGCTTTCCTCTTTTTCAACTCTGGGCCCAATTTGTTGTTGATTTGTACTGTATGTCCTGCTGGACAAGCTCCATAAGTTTTTCATCCAAAAGCATTTTGAAATCTAAGCAATAGATATTATTTGTCCAGTTGGTCTTTCCCACTGTATAATCAGTCCAGATTCTATTAAATGATTACAGATCTTCTTGCCTAGTCAATGTGGGGAAGGGTAGAGGGGTGGGAGGGAATAGGGAGATTTAGAAATGAAAATAAAATAATTTTGAGTAATTACAAATCTATTCCAGTAGCCTCTGTAATGATATTTAGCTTCATATAATCAGCCAAATGTTGCCTGAAATCAGTAAAATCTAGAGGATATATATATCACCTATTACAGGGATTCTCTCCTCAACCTGGGATCTATGCAGTATCTTTTCCCTCACAATATTAGATTCCTGGGGGAACTTTTCCTGTTTTATGCTTTCCCTGATGTTCATGATCAGAAGGTAATTGAACAAAGTAATTTCTATTGCTACATCATCTAAGAAATCTTGAATGATACAGACATGTGATAAGAGATGCCTTGCTATAAAAAAATCAGTAGGGAAATAGTTTGTTCTATTGAATCAAATGCTTTTTCATATCCAAACAATAAGAACAATGGAATCTTATATTCTCTACATATTTCAGTTAATTATGAAAAGGTAAAAATAATGGGTATGGTTGTGAATACCTATGATCTCTGCTGCTCAAGAGGCTAAGGCTGGTGGATCACCTGAGTTCAGGAGTTCTGAGCAATAGTAAGGGTAAAGCTTACTGGATATCCACTTTTAGTCCAACATTAATCTGCAATGGGCTTCTGAAGGAGGAGTGAATTGGTCCAGGTTGGAAATGGACCATCAATGGCTAGCTTCCAGCCTAGGTGAGATAAGGAAACCCATTTTTTTTAAAAAAAAGGGGAAAAAGGGAGAAAAAAATTCATTGTTGGATATTATTTACAGAGACCTGCTTGTCCCCTTGATTTGTATATAAATGACTCCTAAACAAGACATGTAAGTCAGCACTTGATGAGGCTTTTCTCCTCTTTTTTAATGTTAATAAGATCAATATTTTTTTCTGCATTTTTGTTCTCTTCCCTTCTTTTAGAGGGAAAGATATATCTTATATATGAGTTCCCCAGGGCCTTCACTATTATTTCACTTCCAACATAGATGTAATCCATATATGCTTGTTGTAGTTTGGCTTCTTTGCCTTCTCTTCTTCTTTTTAATGTCCTTTCTGCCTCTTCTATGAGTTGTGGTATTAAGTATGACTCCACTTTACTTGCTGATGAAGAAAGTCTGTTATAATGACTTTTGCAAATCTTTTCCATTTTTCTTTTGTTTCTGGTCCTCTTTCCATTTTCATCTATAAATGCTTTTAGTGTGACTTTGCTTAGGTAAATATCTACCAACCTTTCTTTTCACCTTTTTGACTTGTACTGCTTTTCTATGTTTTATGAGGCAATATTGCTTTTAACTGTCCATCATATTTCTTTGTAAGATTTTATAAACAAGTTTACATTCTAACCCAGTGTAGCCTTTGGCAGCTATCTCTCTCCATTTGGAACATAAGTCAGCTGTCCTCTGAAGACACTTCACAGAGCCCTTTTGTTCTCTTTGTAGTTGCAATTAATTTACAATGCTAAAACTTCTGGATAAAAGTAGTATAGGCAATGTGGATTTACTTCGGTGTTATAGCTCCCATTTTTTATTTTCAATTACTTGCTTTAATAGTTAAGGGCTAAGTTGTTTGAACTGTATGGCATATCCTTTTCTAGTTATTGTTTTTTCTTCTTTTTTTGCCAATTCTGATCTTACTTTTGACAAGTTGATGATCTGACTGTACACAAGACAGCTGACTCAGGGATAACTCCCACATCAATAACAAGTCTTTTCCTGTCTGTCAAAATATAATCTAGTTAGTTTTTTATTGTGGTATTTGGTGCTCTCCTTGCCCAGTGCCTACCAATTTTGTTTCCAATGAAAGTGTTTATGATAATAGAGGCATGAGGCCTCTTGTAATCTTTTTCATCTTTGGTCTCTCTCAATCCTTCTCCCTAAAACATGCTTTTCCATACTTTTCATCCCTATATCTACCTTTTCTACCTTTGCACTGACGTCAACAAGTATCAAAGTGTATGTTGATTTAATTAGGAGGGTCTTATCAAATTCTTCATAACATCTCTTTATTATTTTTTCCTTAGCAACCAATGTTGGTAAAGAAGCCGGTTTCTTTTCATGGGGATTTTACTGAAAATATTACATTTATACTACAATACATGATGAATAAATACCTCATAAAATAATGTTTTAGATGCTCTGGGCATATAATAAAACTCATTCCACCATCTTCTTTCTTTGTCTTTCTAAGTGATCCCTGTTGGCCATTCTTCTATTTAGATGCCACTTCTTTCTTTTTACTTTGTTTATAGCAAGAATGTCAACATTGATGTGACTAAACACATACTGTAACACAAAAACTCTTTAGTCATTAGACAAGCACCTCACACTTAGGGTACTAATGTTCAAATTAAAATTTATTGATAGTCTAAAAGCAGTTATTTTCTGTGTCTCAGGGCCCATTTCCTATTATTCCTAAACCTCCACTATAGAAGAATAAAAGAGTTGCAAGAATTGAACCTCATTTTTAATATTCGTTTCATGAATTGCCATCCCACCACAACTCAACAACAACAACAGAAATCATTATCAAATGACCATCCCACTGGTAATGTTCCTCTCTCTGGTTATCCCAGTTGCTTCTTCGAAACAGACTAGGTCTTTGTAGGTGCTGTGAAGATGGAAATTTGCCACACCTGAGCTACATTCCCAGCATCCTTTTAAGTAACATCCTCATTTTACATAAGGATGTTTAGGAGATAAATTTGGTTGAGACCCATGCTGTGGGGCTCTTTATTCTGAGCTTGTGCTTTTGGTAAAGTATTGCAGGTGTGAGTCTCTGTCTCTTTTTGCTCTGCTCACTTGACTGAAAGAATCTTTTTTCTTTTCCCTCTCTTTTGATTTACTATTAAAATCATATATATATTTTAAATATTTGGAGTGCCATACTTAAAAGTCTTTCTAGCATGGAAAAAACAGAGACTGTATTCTACTGGGATAGGCTTTAAGAATTCAGGGTCAGTCACCTCCATGCCACCACAGAGGATGAAGCATTGAAGCATTGGAGTGGGATGTTGTAGAGGATTATTTTGTTAGATGCCTAAAACTGTTAACATGCATAATGCAAACAAAAGTATTTAATGAAATGAGTTTACACAACTAAAAAAAAAATCCAAAACCAGATACTTTCATTCATGCAAAGCTAAACCTTGCAAAGCATACATCTGACTTCAGCCTAGCGGAAATGTTGTGGTGAGAGGCTCACAATTCTTATCAGGTTCCTTTGAATATAAGATCTGGCCAGTGCCCACCTAGATTTTCCAAATTCATTGAGGTTAGGTTCTATTTCAGTTTTTGTGTTTGTATACTCAGTGTCTAGCCCTGTAACTGATACATAATTGGGTCTTGAAAAAATATTTATTGAATTGAATTACTGATGGAAAAATTATCTTATTTCCTGTCATACTATAGATGGGTAGGGAAAGGGGGAAAAAATCTTTCTTTGGTCTCTTCTCTTACATTCTACCACTAAATAACGTTGCATACACACATCATTATATTCTAAGATGAATCTCTACTCTTTAAAAAAATAAGTCCTTTTCCCTGAGCATCAAGACTTCCATTCAAATTAGTGCAAACTCTCTGAGGAAACCATTCTATTGTTGAAAAAGCCTGAAGGAATTTCATTCCTTATAAATTTAATAAGATTTCCTTATAATATTTATTACATTTGTATTCCTTTTTACATATAGATTTATTTTGTGCCTATGTGTACATACATATAAAGTAGAGTGTGTGTAGATTCTCTCTGCCTGTTTCAGATCAATTGCACATGTATGACAGTGCTCTGAGGGCTAGGATCTCTGCTGCTCTTTCATCTCTTAAAGGACTCTGCACTTTACTATGATGACAACTTCTGGTTGGTCTCTTGGTTCTCTCCTCTGCTCGATGACAACAGCAGGAAAAGGGGATGCTATATCGGTTAAAAAGGAGAGATAGTTGCTGACTCCCTTTCTTCCTTTGACTCTCCCACATGACCAATAATATTCTTTCTCTTTATATCTTTCTCTATAAGTCTCTATAAGTCTCTAAGACTTTCTCTTATATATCCCTGATGACTGGGAGATGGGAAGCAAACTTTTCTGCTCTCAGCTCTTTCCATGTGAAGCATAGACTCAACTAGGCAAGCTTGCACTGCTCTTTCCCTTTCTTTCTTTTTCTGAGTAAGTTGCCAAATATTCTCCACATGAACTTAGTCAAGCTTAGAGGTGACCCTTTGAGTTTGAGAGGTCATTTGGTCCACAGGATGGAGCTGACAGACAGCAAGGAAAATTCTTCCCTCATAGAAAATGGTTATCAACAGAAGATATAGATCAGGAGTCATATAGACTGTATAGAGCTGAGATGAAATGTGGAATGCCCTAGGGAATAGGCTAAAAATTGCTGCAGATTCTGATTACTAGCCTCTTCAGAGATTGGAAGGATCTTTTAAAACCACTACTGAATCCTGTTTTCATTTAGCATGTCAATATTTACTGTGTTTTTTGTGTATAGGAAATGATCTGTCCCATACTTCATTTCTATTGTAAAGGATCTTTAGACTCTCCCTTTTGGGGAAACCTAGATATGAACCAAAACCTTTTTTTTCCAGATGAAATGTCAATATAATTTTCAATATTCATTTTCTGACATTTTGCAATCCATGTTCTCTCCCTCCCACCCATCTCCCTTTCCCCAGGACTTACAGGTATTATGATATAAGTTGTACATGTGTTATTATACAATATATACATGACAGAAGACACATCACTTAAGCTAGAGAAAAGTTCATGGAGGAAATAAAGTGAAAATGAGATGCTTCAGTCTGCCTCCTAGTAGTAATTCTGAGTGTGTGTATGTGTGTGTGTGTGTGTGTATATGTGTGTGTGTATACAAAATACATACAAAACCCCCTTATCCAAGGTTTCTCTTTCTCTAGTTTCAGTTATCCAAGGCCAAACAGGATGAGGAAGAGGTCTGCTGGGAAGGACTTTGGAGGTCTGTCAACAGTTATAATTGGCTCCCAAGTGGTGGGTTCTTCTGCTTTTATTTACATTTTTTTCACTTTATATTTTAGGATTGGGGTTGGGGTAGGGGTGGACCTGCAGAGCATCAAATTGAAAAAGGCAAAAGCAAGGAGTGAGAACACGTATTTGGGATCAGCTGTTTTTCACTTATATCCATGGTTCTGGTCATCTGTGGTAGATCTTGGACTGTATTTTAGAATGCAAAGTCCTACTACCTCAATTTATGCATGTATGTATATGGATGTATGTATACATATAAATACACATGTGTATACATACATATATGCTCATACATATGTGTATTTATTTGCCATCAGCTGCCTTACTTGGTTTTACCTCTATCATCATCTTCATCATGCCCCTAGGATATACTCATCATCAGAAAAGCCTTTGCCATAGAGATTGTTTCAGCTTTACTACTCACACTTGATCAGTAACCTCAGTTCTTCTGCTTTTCTGTTTGGAAGGTAAAGCTAAAAAACTCCTCCCATAGCTTCCCTCTGCAGAGGGTTCACCATGCAGTCAGCCATCTCTTCATTTGCCACCAGCTGCTTTGCTTGACTTTGAATCCACAGTCTATTTATTTATTCATTTATTTATTTTTTTAATTGAAAATTTTTATTTAATTGACTTAGAATGTTTTTCTATGGTTACATGATTCATGTTCTTTCCCTTCCCTCCTCTCCCCCTATCCCCCATAGCTGACACACAATTCCATTGGGTTTTACATGTGTCATTGATCAAGACCTATTTCCATATTATTGATATTTGTACCAGGGTGATCATTTAGAGTCTACATCCCTCATCATATCCCCATTGACCCATGTGATCAAGCAGTTGTTTTTCTTCTGTGTTTCTACTTCCACCGTTCTTCCTTTGGATGTTGTTGAATTGCATACAGCATAGACTTAGCTCACTATACACTGTACTTATTACTCTAGTAAAATGTAATCTCTTTGAGGGGAGGGACAATTTGGATTTTTGTCTGTAATATTGGTACCCAGCAAAGTCTTATATGCTTAACACATGTTTATTGGATGTCAGAATGAATTTTAGTAGATATTTTGCTTCTTCATCACTTTTGAGTGACCCTAGAGTCTATTTTCATTTCAAAGAAGGCATGAAATTTTGTCATATGGTTTTGAATTAATTAGGGAAGGACTCACAAATACAGCTTCTACTATTGTGGAGAATAATCTTTAACACCATTTCTTCGGATCAATGCTACACAGGAGCCAACTCAAATTATCTTGAAAAAGTCAATTGTTAAATTTTCAATGTGATCATTTACAACTAGGAAATCAGCAACTCTTACAAATCAGGGTTTGACTTATTGTTTTGTTTTGTTTGGGGCTTACTTTCTAAACATAAGAAAGTGATGGAATAAGTGTTAAAAATTCATTAAAAATTTAAAAACTTAAAAGTATATCATGCATACTTTTTTGGAGAGCTAGTTGTTAAACATTTACTAGTGTAAAAAATAGACTTGAATACAGGACTACAATCCCCACGAGCCTTTGCTCCACTTCCCCAGAATGCCTTAGATCCCATTGCTTAGCCCTTACCACTCTGCCTTCTGACAATAGACATTTAAATGGATAAGAACCCAAGGAACTTTAAAGAGACTAAAGGCTATATTCTAAGGCATTTCAGACTCCAATGGTTTATAAAAACCCTCTGTATTTCTATTGCATTTTTTGTTATGGTTTAACTTTGTGATTTTAAGTTCATATATTACTGGATTTGATATTATTCTGTTATACTGTTCATTTTAATGCACTGAGTTAACTACTATTAAATTCTGCTGTTTTCCCCCTATAACTGTGCTGAAAAAATATTATTGAATAAGCCCATATATGAAAAAACAGTTTTTCTATTTTGCCTTTGTAAAATTGTCATAGAGATAGATGGACTTCTTCAGAACTGGTTATAATTGTATAACAACCTTGGAAAAATTTAATGTGCTAAATACCTCAAATGATTTTAAGGGTTTTTTAAATATGATTTTTGGAATTTTTTTTAACAATCTGGTTATTTTTGCCTGCCCCTACCACGAGGTAAGGCCCATTCTAGTAGCTGAAGTGAAATACATTTTAAAAACCCCAACCTTCCCACATGTGAATGGAAGTTGGGCAGTTAATCTCAGGGCATTTGTATCCCTAAAAGCCTCCAAAAGGAGCACCCCTTTATGTATACTCTTCAGCTCACTACTTTACTTGCACCAGAATGATATATAGATTTCTTGATTATGTTCTAAACCCAAGATGAGTTTTACTTTGTTTTAAAAAATATGTTTAAATACCAAGGTTGAAGGATTGCTATGTTTGTAAAAATTGTGACAAATGTCCATCAATTCATAGGTTTTAAATGTCATACAGCAACTTATGTGAAATACGAAAGTGTGTTTGTTTGCTATTGTAATTAATTGGGCTATTGAGAATTTTGGGGATTTTGATATCTACATATTTGTACTACTGTATTTTTAAAGATGAAAAAATTGTTAACCTTGTTCAATTCATTTGCCTTATACTCACAGTGATCATGGCCAGATACAAAAAGGAAATGGATCTCATTTTTTGGTGAGAAAGCCTTGTATTCTATATTTTCTTAACTGACACAGAGTGTCAATGACTATAAGCTATATTTTTGAATTTTTTAAAGCTCTTTTATTATTATATTTTTCTTGCATGTGCAATATATTTTTTCAGTTTTTTTAATTATTTTTTCTCTCCTTTTTATATTTGAAGCACATGTCACCAGCATTAAGATTTTCTTTAACCTTTTGATTTTTCAGTACTACAAGTGTAAGATACATTTGTCAGAGCATGCCCAAAAAGCTTGTGACTATAAAAATGATGCCACTAATTATTTAAATAAATTATGGGACTTTGCTTAATGATTCTGTCTGATTCCAGGACAAGATATACACACAAGAGCCATTGCACAGGGCCAAAGAAAAGCCAATCCAGGATGGATTGAAGCACTTCTAGGCCAATACAAAGGTCTTGAATCTAGTGTGAAGACTCGAGGTTACTATGTTTAACATGTGTTAAGACATAGGCTTTCCTTGTATCCACACTCACCCTGAAGATACTCAAAGACGAGTATCCCCAAAATCTTGGCTCCTACTTGGCTTCTATAATCTGGTCCCCTTTTCTGCCTCTCATAGTGTGGTACCTTTCTGTAGTCCTGGCACGGACTGGGTAAATGCATCATTACTTAGATCATTTTGATTGGGCCCTGATTGAAGGACCTGTTATACATTTATTTTTCTTCTACTTGGAATTTTTACACATAAGACTTTGATAGTCTATATTTTCATCCAGAAATTTTTCTTTTCTTTTGGATTTTCTGATGTCTTTTTAATATCTCTTGCCAATTGATTCATATACCTCATACCTCAGCCATGCATCCCTAACTGATTCTGAATCTTTCAATCACCCACAACACGGGGGAATATAAAAAAATATCATTATTTAAATTGCAAAGTTTAAATTCCTTTTGAGAAGAATTTTAGGTAAAGAAGATGCTACCTCTCTGAATCCAGAACTGAACTGTTGGAGAAGCCACCATGAAGAAGCCTCCAGATCACAAGTTGCACAAAATTGAACTTTGGGTGTGGTTGATTGAACATTTATTTGTATGTATACTTTTATGCCAAAGGGGACTTCCCCCTAACGGCTTTTTGTCAATGTGTTCAGCAATTATTGGTTTTATTCTTTTTTCTCTTATCCTCACACTATTGTAATCTTTTATGTTTATTATGTTTTTATGATCCTTTTGGGGGAAAATTAATTTTTCCAAAAATGATCATATGGGGAATGTAAAAAATAGACTCGAATACAGGACTACAATCCCCACGAGCCTTTGCTCCACTTCCCCAGAATGCCTTGTAATCTCACCTGGGCCGAGATCGAGAAGGTATTTAAGCTGATTCAAAGGCTTTTGAGGGCCTCTCTCTTGGCTCTTTTGGACTTTGCAGCAGGCACCTCTCTTGCGTGATATAAGGTTATTTTGTCTAGGCTTCTGGCCTAGGCACATGTTTCTTACTTGTATATTCTTTAATCTTTAACCTTTAATAAACCTCTAAAAATATAATACTTCTTGCAGAGAGAAATTAATTTCTACCTGCCTCAGTCTCCCCATCTCCCCCAAATTTTAATCTTTACACTAGCATACCCCCTACTTCAGATTCATCCAATGCTTCATATCATAAAGAAATAATAACAAAATTTCTTAATCATTCTATTCATGATTAAATTGTGCTTTAATATAATTTAACAGCAGGCTACTTCAGATCCAGGATCTTCACTAAGAAGAATTTGTAGTGTTTTAGAAGTAGAGGCTTCTGGTGTATCATACTAACGCTACTTCTAATATTAAATACCAGTTATTCTTGAATTCATCATTAATGATCCTGTTTTGGGAAGGTGAGCAGAAGGGAACGTAGAGCACACCAACTAAAGAGTCTTACATTTTGATCTGTAGCTATCCCAGGTGAAAGTTACCTTCTTGTCCTTTCAAAAGAAAGAAAATGAAAATTATTGATGAAAAGGAAAAATGTTAGCAAATAAGATATTGCTGGAAGAAAATATTACAAATCTTCAAAAAATGTATTAATTCCAGGATATGTTACTAATTAAAAAAACAGTTCAACACTATTCCATTATAACTCAATGGAGTAAATATATATTTACTAACAAAAAAAATAAAGTGGAAATCAATAAAGGTTTGTTGAGCATCCTCTATGTGGAAGGCATTGTACTACACAGTAGGGATGTTTATTCACTTCAGAATTGTGCAACTCTTCATGGCCTCATTTGGAGTTTTCCTGGCAAAGATACTGTAGTGGTTTGCCAATTCCTTCTCCAAGCCAATTTAAGAAGAAGAAACTGAGGCAGAATTAAGTAACTTGCTCAGAGTCACACAGTAAGTATATCAGACTATATTTGTACTCAGATTTTCTTGACTGCAGACCTAGCACTATATCCATTATGCCACCTAGTTGTCCCTACACAGTGGAGATACAAACATTTTTTGAAAGGCAGTCTTGATTTCAAATAGCTGGCAATCTCTTGGGAAAAGAAACAATATTTAGACACTTTTCCCATAAGTATATGTGTGTACACATATATACACATGTGTATGCATATATGTGTCATATGCCACAGTTTGGCAAGACAACTATATTATCCTTTCTCTATGATGAAAGCTTTAGTGATGTCAAAGTATAAACATTTACTATCAATAATCACATGAAAAAGTGTTCTAAAGAGAGGAATGAAAATCAAAATAACTCTGAGGTATCACCTCACACCTAGCAGCTTGGCTAAAATGACAGCAAAGGAAAGTAAATGTTGGAAGGAATGTGGCAAAGTTGGGACATGAATGCATTGCTGGTGGAGTTGTGAATTGATCCAACCATTCTGGAGGGCAATTTGGAACTATGCCCAAAGGACAATAAAAGACTGTCTGCCCTTTGATCCAGCCATAGCACTGCTGGGTTTGTACCCCGAAGAGATAATAAGGAAAAAGACTTGTACAAGAATATTCATAGCTGCACTCTTTGTGGTGGCCAAAAATTGGAAAACGAGGGGATGCCCATCAATTGGGGAATGGCTGAACAAATTGTGGTATATGTTGGTGATGGAATACTATTGTGCTCAAAGGAATAAAGTGGAGGAATTCCAGGTGAACTGGAACAACCTCCAGGAATTGATGCAGAGTGAAAGGAGCAGAACCAGGAGAACATTATATATAGAGACTGATATGATACACTGTGGCACAATTGAATGTAATGGACTTCTCTACTAGCAGCAATGCAATGATCCAGGACAATCCTGAGGGACTTATGAGAAAGAACACTATCCACACCCAGAGAAAGATCTGGGGGAGTGGAAACACAGAAGAAAAATATTTGTTTGATCACATGGTTTGTTGGAGATATGATAGGGGATGTAGACTCTAAACAATTGCTGTATTATAAACATTAATAATATGAAAATAGGTCTTGATCAATGGTACATGTAAAACTCAGTGGAATTGCTTGTTGGCTATGAGAGGGGGGTAGGCAGGAGGGGAGGGAAAGAACATGAATCATATAACCAAGGGAAAATATTCTAAATTAATTAATTTAATTAATTAAAAAGAAAAAGTGTATTAATGTAGTTGACTCTCTCTCTCTTCTTCCCTCCATTTCTCATCTCTCTCGCCTTCTCTCTCTCTCTCACACACACACACATATATACAAAATGCTCTTTTAATTTTGTGTGTGTGTAAGCCACTACAATAATAAGAAAATCAAAATCTCCAGCTAGTTGAAAAGGTGAGCCACACAAATTAAAGAAATTTTTCACTGGTCTTTGCATATCAAACATGCCATTAAAGGTTAAATGTGAAAATATGACCCAATGTAAGTTTCATGACCTTCCCTGTCACACCTAGGATACTGTCTTGTACTTAGTGTGTACTCAATACATATTTACTCATTGTTTTTACATTTCTAACTAGGCAAAAAGTCGTATCATGAAATATTCTTGCCCCTAACATCATGCACATTGTAGGCACCCAGTGAAGGTTTGTGGGTGATGGTAATGGTATTATCATTATAAATACTACCAACTCTGCAGGCAAGCTCTGAGTGACAGGCAGAGCTGATACTGTGTACAGTTTGGTTCAATTTTTGCTAACATTTCTAGCAAATCTGTGTGGGCTAAAATATCAAAACCCTCAATCTCAAACCAAATCCTCCTATATTCTCTAAGATGTTGGGAAGCTTTGTTTCAGGAACAGGTTTTTTGCACATTTCTGCTGCCTTAAGTTCTAGCTGTCCCCAGAGGGGAAAGAGCTGGAAAATCAGCAAGGAAAGATGTGCTGAAGAGGCAATGAACCTAATTACAAAAGCCGGCCCTCCTTTGGTGGTATTTTCAAGTCATGCTGGGAACCTTTCAAAGCACAGACCAATCTCATCAATTCCTTCCTTTCTCCATCCTGACTCCCAACTCTACCAACTCCAAAATTTTCCATTATTCTCAAAGCTACTATCATCGTCTTGGTTACATAGACTCAGCAAGACTATGGCCTTAAGGTTAAGTTTTACTTCTTTTCTTCTCTGCTTCCTCTTCCCAGATCTGCCACTGATTCCTTCCATTCTTCTCTTGGCTTTTATACCCTCTATTTCTACAATCACAATTAACTCAGGCCTTAATAATCACTTAAGGATGTTTTTCTCCATCTTCCTCCCAGCCAATTTTCCTAACTCTAATTTTTCCCTACTAAAAAGCATCCTACAGGAAGATATCTATTTTTCCTCCAAAATGATGTTTATGCTATTTAGTTTACAGAAGAGACAGTGACTATTTTCTACTGAATCATCTTAACTTTTGAGGCCTGAAGCAACACCTTAAATATTCTACATAATCAACTTCCCTCTCCTGAAATTCATCAATCATCAAGTATTAAGTGCATACTGCAAGCCAGGCATTATATTAGGTACCAGGGATACAAAGACAAAACAAAAAGAAATAGCCCTTGCCCTCAAAGAGCTTATATTTTACGGAGGAGCCAATATGCATGTGTATAAGTATAGAACAACAGAAGACATTTATGTGATACCTAAAAGTTTGCTAAGTGTCTCTGACACTTGCTGTCTGTGCCACCTTGGGCAAGTCACTTAAATTTTCAGGGCTAGGGTTACTCTCTAAGACTCAGAGAAGAAGCTGGTCTTTATTGCTAATACCTTTCCTACCCTAATGAAATCACAGTGCCAATTTCTATCCCTTACATAGTATTATCTCAATTCATTCTCCCAAAAACCCTTTGATATAGGTGCTATTATTACTCCCATTTTGTAGATGAAGAAAGTGAGGCTTATAGACGTTAAGTAATTAGAGAATTACCTACAAAGCTTCTGAGGCAGAATTCAAACACCAGTGTCTCTGCTTCTGAATCCAAAGATAATTTCAGAAAAAGGGAAGGATGAAGGAGATGCAGTAGAAACTGGAGGAAATCAGAAAAGGCCTCATGTAGATGATGTTGGAGCTGAGCTTTGAAGATAAACAAGGATTCTAAGAGGTAGCAGTGAAAAGGGAGTAAATACATGCCCTCTAGCCAGATCATGCCACTTATTTCACCTGTCTGGGTCTCACCAAGATCATTGCTTTTTCTAAAGCTATCTACAACTTATAAAGCCCTCCTTCCTCTCCACAGATTCATGCTGATGCCTTCCTTCAAGACTCAGGTGCAGATTTATTTCCTTTGAGGCACCTTCCCTGCCTAACCCCACTCCCCCATGGAATACTCCTTTATTTTACATCCCCCTCCAAAATTTAGGCACGCCATGATGCCTGCTAACTTTCTACCTGCTTCAGGAATGGATGCTTCCTCTTTCCTACTCTCACCCCTCCTTGTGGGCATGGACTCTGACTAAAGCACCTTCTCTTTCAGCTGGCACAATGCTCCACACATGCTCTAGGTGCAAAATAAATGTCTGATGAATAAATTGCTATAAGGAGCTCAATTTAAATAGAAGTACTGAGAGGGGCGCCCACCTACTCAGAAGAATCTTGTACTCCACATCAGTGTGTCAAAGGCTCTTTTATTTCATCCTCAAGACAATGGGTACTCACAAGCCAGTGTTATAGTCAGCCAGCAAATAAGAGGCATGGGAGCAAACAGCATCCTTTTATCCTAGTCCTTGACACAAAGATGTTCTCTCTCCTTGCTCACAATTGGCTAGTCACTTGAGAGTTACAATTTTATCTCAAAAACTAGCTAATCTGAACGAGCAATTTGCAAAGGTAATTATCCTAATTATTCAAGCAGGTTTTAGCCAATCAACACAAAGCCTGCTTCAATCCTAGCTATTTGCCTATCTATAGCCTTTGAACCAATCAAAACAAAGGTTGTTTCAATCCTATCTGAAGTGGAGTTTAGCTTGGCTACAGGAAACTTAGATTGTTTTGATGGAGAGGCTCCTGGACTCCTTCTTATGATTCATTGAGAGAAGTCCACCATTTTACTAAACTTCATCTCTCACAGGTACAATTCAAGGAAGAAATCACTTATAGTGTAGTGAATATCAAGCAACTAACCAACCAGAATCTATCTCTTTTAAGCCCCTACAGTGGGTAGAAGAACACTGTGCCAGTCATTGGAAAGAAAAAGATTATGACTTCTGTGACTCAATCTAAAAGAAACTTTTAAAAAACTCTAAAAATGATTGGCTTTGACTTAGAACTCGCTATAATGCCTCTACAATTATCATATTCACTTTCTCATATCAGATTTTACCCAGAATCAAAGTTCTGTTAAGTCCCAGAGTCTCCCCATATCATTTAATCTATTAATGGCATCAAGTATTTGTAAACAATTGAGTAATCACATTTTATACAGCTAAGAAAAAATAAACCAAACATAATATGAAGAGAGGTTGTCAGTATTTAAACCTACATGCCAAAAGGAAATGGAATCATGGAAGGTATCTTAAAGGTCCTCTAGTGCAACCTTTCCTTTACTGTTGAGGAAATTGAGCCCTTGGGGCTATGAAGTATTTTTTCCACGGTCACTTTGCAGTTCATTAAGAATCTAAAAATGAATTCAAGTTGAGGAAACTCTATTCTTAATTCTACAACATGCTGCTTTTCTCACTTAAACTGCATTTATGTTAAGCAAGTTTAAAACCTCATCATTACATGAGTTTTTTTGTTGTTTTTCTTTAATTATATTCCAGTACCTCTTTTCTCTTTTCCCATCATCTATTTTTCTGTTCACAGAAGAACTTTGTCATTTCCCTTTCCTGGTCCTCTCATCTGTTGATTATCTTTTGATCTCCAAACATCAATATTATTCAGAAGAGAGATTAAGATCCATGGGTGGGTTTTATGGAAAATAGAACTACAGAAATTTACATAACTATTTGGACCAGGAATGAGTAGGGAAGAGCATCACTTTTGCTAGCTACACTGATTAATTCCCCAGATATAACAACAGTTCTCCATCTTCTTCCCTGAACATTTCTTTTGCTTCTTTATGCACTTTTCTATATCACCTCCCCCCCAAACCCTTTATCATCTCGCTCTTTTTCCTGAATAACATTCTGAAGGATCTCAGGAAAGTTAATAAATAGGTGCAGCTAGGTAACAGTGATTAGAGTGCCAGATCTGGAGTTGAAAGTACCTGGTTCAAATCTATCCTCAGAGACTTCCTAGCTGTGTGACCCCAGACCAGTCACTTAATTCCAGTTGTTTAGCCCTTCCAGCTCTTTGGCCTTAGAACAAATTCTTGGTATAGGTTCTAAGACAGGAGGTAAGTATTATTTAAAAAAAGAAAAGAAAAAAGTTAATTAGAATCAGTGCCCTCCTTCAATTGCCTTCTTCTAACCATTTCCCCTCTTGAATTCCTTCTAAGATCTCTCTCTATTCTCTGTTTAGTTCCCCTCTCAATTTGACTACCACATGTGGGAATCCTGCATTTCACATTATGTCACTGGTAAACAGCTGCAACATTTCATCTTAAGGACAGCTGGACCCAATAAGAAAAACCACTTTGATTGCAGCTTTCATTAACTCATAGTTAACTCAGTAACAGAACTGGAGAGATGGGGTTCCCAAATTCTAATTCTAGATCTTAAGCTAATATACTGGTCTTCATGCTTCTACTCATCAATTTTCTTACCTGAAAGACAGGAAATACTTATGTCATTCTGCCTTACAGAGTTATTGTACTTAATGCAATATTACATTATTACATAATATAATTGCACATCTAGTCTTGTAGAAAACAGTTCTTGAGAAAAAAGTAAATCTAATACAAATTGTTGTTCAGTTGTTTTTCAGTAGTGTCTGATTCTCCATGATCCCACTCAGGGTTTTCTTGGCAAAGATGCTGGAGTAGTTGGTCATTTCCTTTTCCAGCTCATTTTACAAATGAGGGAATTGAGGCAAACAGAATTAAGTGAGTTGCCCAGGGTTATATACAGCTAGTAAATGTCTGAAGCCAGATTTGAACTCAGGAAGATGAATCTTCCTGACTCCAGGCTGGACATTCTGTCCATTGTGCTACCTAACTGCCAATAAAGACAGTAACATCTGTAAAAGATAATCTAAGTAAGCAACTTGAATTTACATTCACCATTTTATACCTCCATATAACTGCATATAATCCTATTAGAT
Organism: Monodelphis domestica; assembly: GCF_027887165.1. NCBI lineage: Eukaryota > Metazoa > Chordata > Mammalia > Didelphimorphia > Didelphidae > Monodelphis > Monodelphis domestica. The sequence goes on along the minus strand of NC_077228.1, from coordinate 446,763,518 downwards.
AATTGGTATTTTAGTAATAAGATATAAGGAATAATCCCAATAATTAATTAACTGTGTTTGATAATAATCATATTATGATTAAAATAACAAAGAAAATCTCTTGAAGTGTCTCATAAAGACATACTTGCCAACAGGAGTTTTGCACACGTATCCAGCATCCTGGAATGTATCCAGACATTATATTTCAGTTGGCTTTAAAGCTACAAGAATAACCTTGGCTTTTACCATATTCAAAATAGATTATTACTTCATAGAATAGAGACAAGAAAAAGACCTGACTTCCTTGAAGAAGGACACCTTCCACCCACAATGAAAACTCTGGTTGCCCTTCTGAGAAGAAACATTAGGAAGATCATTCTTCTTTAGAAGGGGCATCTGTGTAATCTGACTCTATATATACCAGTTGGTACATGAGCTCTGGGTCTTTTGGCTCCCATCATTGCTTCCCAGTATTTATTTTTCATTTTTTCATAACCAAAACACAACCAAGCAGTTATAGTAAGATGGCTCCAATCCTTGTCCTATACCAATGACACATTCTTTATTGACAGACTGTAGCCACTCTGAAAGTATACCATCATGCTTTATTAGGTCTTATAGCCTTTCCCTTAGATGATTCCAATAGAAGGTACAGCTCTTCATGTCTGCAGTCATTCTCTTCTCCAATCCAGTCTCTGTCCAGCTGCCAGATCAGTCTTCATGATGTGTAAGTATGATCATGCCCCTTCACACTCAGTTTGAGTGGTTCTCCATTGTCTGAATTCAGGCCAGACTCCTAAACCTGGCATAAAAAGCCCTCCACAGTCTGGCTCTAAATGATCTCTCCATCTTTATTTCACATCATTTCCCTTTCCATACTCTGTTCCTGTCCAATTGAATTACTCACTCGCTCTGCCCTGCACACTCACATTTTTGTCTTTGTTTTAGTGTTTCCTCTACCTAGAATCCCTTCTAGCTAATCTTTTAGTTCCAGAAAAGTCTGTCATCTGAATCTTGGTCAAAGGATAGCACATTTTACATAATTAATACCTTGTATTTGCATTACTTGATTTTCTGCAATTTTATCAGCTGGGTGTGAGTGTGTGGGAGGAGGATAAATCACTTGATCAAGGATGTCCTAGTCAACTCCCCCAACTACATTTATATTACTTGGATATCATTTCCCCTATTAGATCACAAGTTCATTAGGGGCAGGGAAAATGTTATAATTTCTTATCTTTCTCAGTTTATATCCCAGGTTCATTGTACAATTACAAACAATAGACACTTAATAAGTGTTTGCTGAATGTTTAATATGCAATTCAGTTAGGCAAAGGGATCCAATAAACCCCAAAGTTAAACAGTTATCAGGGGAAAGAAATTGTACTAGGTCAGGGGAAGCTATAGAAGAGTTTTGAAGATGGGAAAAAAAACACTGCTGAATAGGCATTTGGAAAGTGGGGATGACAAACTGTCAAAATCAGAAAGATTAATATAAGGATAAAGCAAACATATTTGGAGTGAGTCATGAGAAAGCCTTTGTGACCACATCAAATTCAGTTTATGCGGAATGATAGGAATGGAAGCTGAACTGGAATAAGTAAAAGAAGTATTTATAGGATAGAAAAAAAATAAAGGGACTTGGGCAGGTGGATGCTTCATTTTTCTACCTCTGAGAATCCTTGAAAGTTAAAATAGTAAATGAATATTAAGTAATGGGATCTGAGATAAAAGTGTGAATTAATCTTTATTCCCTATTGTTAATCCACCTAATCTTCCCTAATTACCATCTGGGCTGATAGTGAGCATTTTTTCAGAAGAGTTATAGATTCCACTAGACAGCAACAGCTTCCAACTCTGGCCAATTTCCATCCACCGAGGTGAAAGGTTAACAAGCTCACCCATTGTGCCCCTTAGCTGGAACATTTAGTGAACAGCTGGGAAGACCTACTGTTATTGCATTTAAAATGCATATGTATAGCCATTACCCTCACTAGCCTCACTGCAGATTTTTCCCCCAGCAAGGAGAATATAAAAGCAGCTTTAGCCAGAGGGCACACAAACTCAAATCTGGAATTTTCTCTCCTTTGAAATAGCTCCTAGACAAGGGGGAATTGTTCCTACAGCAATTTGAAAGAGCACAGGTAGAACAGACCAACAGAAAGAGAATTCCATTTAAAAATAACAATTATCACTCTCCCCCCCCCCAAGAATATATATTACCTGGAATTTACAGGTTGTTGGTTTCTTCAGTCAAGCAAAACTTATAACTACCATTGATCTTACTAGCAGCTATTGACAGTTACAAATGGATGATGGTGGTAAGCAAACAAGAAACACACCTTTGTTTGTCATAAGGGGGCTTTTCATTTTAATGTAATGCCTTTTGGAATTACCAGGGGTCTGGCTACATTTCAAAGATTAATGAAGGCCTTCCTGTTGGTCTCAAGCTGTGGCCTGGGCAGGTTTCTCAGACCAGGTTAGCCTGGCTTCCCCACAGTTCATAATGACTCTTTAAGGAGTTGAGAGAAGTTTTACAGTGAATTAAAGGGGCAGGTGTGACTATAAAAGTAAAGTGTTCGGCTTTGATAGATACTATAAGTTTCCTTGCAAGGCAGCCTTCCAAAGAAGAATGGTACCTGCTGACCTCCACAAAGTAAGTCATAAAAAGTGGAGAATACCACAAAATATGAAGATAACACCTAGAGCATGTTTTAGCATAGACTAGCTCAAAGTTCCTAAGAGGGGGTGCTAAAACTTGTTTTGTTTAATATTTTGATGACTTTATTTTGATGCAATTGGTTTCCTCTGTAATCCTTTGTATTTTCTTTTATGCATTTAAAAACATAATTCTGAGAAGGGGTGCATAGGCTTCATCAGATTGACAGAGGAGAGCCCTTCACACACACACACACACACACACACACACACACACACACACACAATAATAAAATGTTAAAAAAAAAAAAAGCCCTGGACAAATTTTTCAAGAAATATTTGACTAGTTGAACAAAGTATCAGTGGACTGTTTGCAAGTGTGAATACCATGTATGAATGTAAATGGATTGCTAAATTTATCCTTAAATGTTGCATATAATTTGAAGCTACATGGGCTTAAGAATTGATTTCTGAATTCTTATTTGATTTTTTGTGACTTAAGATTGCCTCAGGAATGAAAGGAAATGAACAATTTGGATTTGCAGAGTGGTGGTTGCTTGGTTTAAAACGCTTTGTACTAAATTTCTGTTGTTGAAAGAAGAGATGACATTTGTGTTCAAATAGGAAAAATATATTCTGGCTGTTCAATCTTGAAATAAAGGTGCCACACAATATCAATACAAACTTGGGTTTTCTATGCCTACAATAGTGGAAATAATCAGAAGAGCAAATGAACATGGCATGTTCTTTCCTGGTTCTAAGGGGAGAACTTTTTTCCTGCCTGTCTTCTTTCTTTGCTTTCTTTCCTTTTCCCTTTACCTTCTTTTTCATTCTTCCCTTTCTCCTTTCCTGATTATCTGAAAGAAAAGGGAGGAAAGGTCTATTTACAGTGATGGTGAACCTTTTGGAGACCAAGTACCCAAACTGAAATCCTCACATCACATATGAGCTGCCCCTTTACCTCAGATAGGGGAGGGAGGAAGTGCTCTTTTTGGGCTGCTGGGGAGGGGGACAGGTAATGTGAAAAATGTCCCCAAGTGTGGCAAAGACAGGGAGGAGGGCACCCCCTTCTAGCAAGCATGGCATTGGTTCAGCATGGTCATAGAATATTAACAACTGGTCATTTCCATTATAAACTGGAATGGTTAAATGACTTACCCAGGACCCCATAACCACTAATTGTTATTGAAAGAAAAAATCTTTCCTTTGGGTTTTTTACCCCAATTAACAGAGCAAAACTCAAGACAAAAAAAAATAAAGGAATTTATTAAAAATATGCTAAGGTAGCAACATATTGATGGGCTGATCCCTGAAGATCAATGAACTTTTCAGAGTAGACCATCTTTTTATAATATAGCTTTCATAATGAGATAAAGACAATTCTGATATGAACACATCAGCAAAAATGGTTGAGCCTTTGCAGCTCATTTCCTTTCCAAGCATGTGATACTTTGCACAAGTTAGACAGGTGGGGTTCTTGACTTGTCTACATACAAAATCCCTGGATATATGGAGATAGTGATTGAGTGATGTCTCCCCTCACAAACAATAGACCAGCAGGACTAGAAACAGTGGGTGAGAGTCAAAATATCTTTCAATACTGTCTATACTAGAATTTGAATACAAGTCTTCCTGATTTCAAGTCAAGAAGCATTCTATCTACTAGATTATACTTGAGTTAATTTTTTTAATGCATTTCAATTTATGCTGAAATTATACACATACAAATTACCCTTTGGGGGATAACTAAGAATAAACCATCTTAGTCAATGGTTTGTATTTTTTATAACCCATGGCTCCTCAAACCATCTCAGCATGAGTTTAACATTTAACCTAGAATACACAATGTAGCAGCTAAACCAATATGATGCTGTGGAAATGTGAAATTTTTTTAATTAAAAAAAAAGGGGCGGGAAGGAAATAGTTTGACTCAAAAAAAATTTTTTCATGAACATTACAATTTGCCTTTACATGTAATCAGAAAAAAAGAAAATATTTTAAAAGTTTAAAAAAATTAATGCCATCTCTGACCCATTATCAAAATCACAAAAGAGTTCATAACATTGGCTTGATTTCCAAAGAGGAAGATTCTCTGTGTTAACACAAAGACAAATATGTCAGGGAGCAATTGATTTCTAGCTAGATTGGACCTTGAAGGTCATGTAGTACAATCATTTCATGTTGGAGATGAGGAAACTGAGACCCCAAGATATGAAGTGATTTTCCCAAGATGACCCAGGTAGCAAGTAACCAAGGCAAGATTTAAACCTCAGTCCTTTTGCTCCAAATCTTTTTTAACTGTACCAACATTTCCTTCAACAGAGAAAAATAAAATCAAGTGGAAAAGGAAGCTCGAGTTACCATAAAGAATAGGAGAATAATACAGAACTAGGAACTAGTTCATACATAAAGAAGGTCATAGAAGCATATCAAATAACTTATGTCAACATCACAGTTGACTGAAAAGCTAGCAAAGAGCATAACATAGGCTCATTCCAGTTTGACATTAGCAATATTTACAAACCAGGAAAATGTGATTTCTTATCCCTCCTGCTCTAGTAACTGATACTAAAAATGTGAATTATGATAATGAAGATAGCTGACAGATGGCACAAACACAGGATGGCTTTAAGCTTTCACACTCAGCACTATGAAAGCACAGGAGAGTAAATTCTGAATTACATATTCAAGCAGGAATTTACTTGTTATCTCTCACCTTAAGTTCCTTGGCATTTACTCTACCCCAGATCCACAAGAGTATTCTAGCAAAATCTATAGCTGCTTGGGGCTTGTCAGGCTATTGCTGAGCACTCCAGTCCACTATAATGACCATTTATTAAGTGTTGACACTCTTCCTAGTCCTGGAGTAGATCAATAGCATAACTCCTGACCTCTTGGAGGTTACAGTATAGAATGACAAATATAATATGTGCAAATACCCATAATTCAAAATAGATCATTATAAAATAATAACCTTATGTCTGTCCTTCTCTCCCCATAGCTCCTCCATATCACTAGAGACTAGATCACATTTCCTAAGGAAGACAGAAGCCACAGAGGAATCCTAGACCTGTTCTGGTTTGAGTTTGAGCACATCTTTGGGTTATTGGAACTTACTCAGACTCAGGAAACATAAGACCACAAAAATTTTGCCAACCAATGTAGACTCCAACTAAAAGAACATCAAAGTAAGATTTGCAAACAATATTCCAACGATTTCTACCAGTGTTTGCCAGAAGAAGAAAAAACAACAACACAACTAGAAAATTGGACAAGATAATGGAAAATACCTAAGTCCTTAGCTCATGCCATACACCACCCAAAACTGGATGAATGAAATAAGCATGTTTAAAATAATTAAGAGGAGGAAAGAAGGATGAATATGCTCATCTCAGTAGTGGTAAAGGAGAGTAATCTTTATTTGACAAATAGAAACTAGAAGAGGCAAAATGCCTTATGGTCAAAGACTATCTCTTTTCTGGTCCTTGTAATCCCAGCATCTACTATTGTTTTTGCTACACACTCTTCTACACAGTCAAATCTTAATGAAATTAATAAATTTGAATCCTACTCCATGCAAGAGCCACCAGCGTTTCATTCAAATTTCATATTTCATATGATGATCTAGTATATTTTCCCATGACAGTTCATTAATGGTTATTAGTTGAATTGAATGGATTCACAGGCAACTAAGTTGTACAGTATATCACTGGCTCAAGAATTTGAGAACCTCATTTCCAATATAATCCTTGACACTTACTTCCTGTGTGTCTGAGCAAATCACTTAATATCCCTAAAATTGAGTTTGCCTCAACTATAATAGGAGAGACTACATAGCCTCTGAGAGCCCATCTAACTTGAGAGAGCTTTGATTCTACTAATCACAGAGAAAATTTTAACAATTCAATTTTTAAGATGAGAACAAGTTAAACAAAAGTCAGTGATTGAGGAAAATTCTAAAGCAAATATAGATAATAAAAATCTGTGAGATGCAGTATAAAAGGAACATATATAAACTTAAGATATTATGAAATCCTTAGTGTAAAAATGATCTAAGGATATAAACAGAAAATTCATAAACTTTTCTTTGAAATATTAATAAAAATACAAACTGAGCCAAAGTTAACATACAACTAATAATAATGAAGTGGCAAAATAATTAAAAGTATTAAAAGTCAATATTTGTAGAGCTATACAAGAATAGACATATTTCTAATAGCTCAAATTTATTTAGCACTTTTAAAGTTTGCAAACCATTCTGCATATATGATCTCATTTGAGTTTTACAACAACCATGAGGTGGGTAGTTTAGATATTATCATCCCTATTTTACAGATAAGAAAATTGAGGCTCAGAAAGGTTTAGTGACTTATGTATGAGTCACATAGCTAGAGTCAGAAGCAGAATGCGAACCAAGGTCTTCCCAACTCCAAGATCATCACTCTATCCACTATCTTTTTTAAAATTAACTTTGTTGTTGAGTAACCTCTAAATTGATGCAATCTTTTTTTGTCAGATAATTTGGTAATTAACAATAGTATCTACAATGGGAGGGTTCTTAGAGGTCATTTAATATAACTTTATATACTTTATAGTTGTGGCAACTGAGTCCAAAAGAATGACTGATCCAAGGAGTAGCAGAGCAAGATTCAAACTCAGGTCTTCTATACCAGAACCAGTGTGTTTCCCATTACACAACAATGTTTGCTTTAGGGTCTTTTGGTTGTATGATATGTAAATCAATTGTCACAATCATTAAAAACTATAAGAAATATATGGAAATAATGAAAAACATAGTAATGTAAAATAAAAAGGCAAAACTAAAGCAGTATAAACTTTAACTATAGCTATAGAAAAATGTATACATAAATATACTATTTCTAGCTTCATACAAACACTGAAATCCATCAAAATTATTTCTATGAGTTGATCCTTTAAAGAAATCTTCCTGAGAAATGATAGTTATTTCTGAAAAGAGAATAGAAATGTATTATCAGCTAATAACTCTCCTAGAACCAGAAGGACTTCCTATTCAAGCCATCACAGATGAATGGGAAAGATGATTTAAAAGTGTTGCTTTATACATCAATGGAAGAAGAAAAATTTTTTGCTCAGTAGACCACCAAGAAAGAAAACTGAGGGGAAAGCAAGACTTAGAAAATTCTATTCTCTTGTCCTCTACTGGAAGGAAAGAACAAAAGAGATTCAAGAAGCCTTTCATTTTTTTTCCTAATCAAGAAGAGAGAAAAAAAAAAGACAGCATGCTTATAGAAAGATTCCTCAGCTCAACAGGAAAGAGGGAGTTATTCTAATAGAAATAAATTCATAAGATCTTAGTCTTGAATGTCCACTTACTACTTCTAGTCTACTCAGGTCACATACTAGAGTCCCTCAGATCTACTCAACTCCTTTTCAGGATCAGGGACAATATCATATCTTTTGTACACCAAGATTTAAAGGTCAGTTCTGAAAGTCAGTGGTGACCCCCCCCCCTTTTTTCCATTTGAATAAGTTTATTTAGTCAATTTAGAACATTATTCCTTGGTTACAATAATCACATTATTTCCCTCCTTCTCCTACACCCACTCTTCCAGAAGCCAACATGCAATTTCATTGGGTATTACTTGTGTCCTTGTTCAGAACCTATTTCCATGTTGTTGTATACACTAAGATGTTCATTTAGAGTCTATATCCTCAACCACATCCCTTTGACCCATGTACTCAAGCAGTTGTTTTTCTTCTGTGTTTTTACTCCCACTGTGTTTCCTCTGGATGTGGATAGTGGTTTTTCTCATAGGTTTCTCCAAGTTGTTCAGGGTCATTGCATTGCCACTAATGGAGAAGTCCATTACATTCAATTATGCCATAATGTATCAGTCTCTGTGTACAATGTTCTTTTGGTTCTGCTCCTCTCACTCTCATCAATCCTGGAGTTTGTTCCAGTCCCCATAGAATTCCTCCATTTTATTATTCCTTTTAGCACAATAGTATTCCATCACCAACATTACCACAATTTGTTCAGCCATTCCCCAATTGAAGGGCATCCCCTCATTTTCCAATTTTTGAGGGGTGGCCCCTTTTAAAGGAACAATTCAGTTGTTTAGAAAAGAGGACCTGCCTTATTATCATGAGTCAAAGAGGGAAGCAGTGTTCTGACAGCCATTCCAAATAACTAGAATGTAATTAAAACGAGTTGATCACTTGATGTGGCTAAGGATTTCTGAGTAGGTAGACTCCTAATAGGAAGGTCTAGTGATCTTCCACACTCATATACACCTACGCTTCATGCACTCTACTCCATTGGAGTATGGTCTCTAAGAGAGGGGACAGAGCCTCCAAATATGGAGATAAAGAAAGAGCCAATATTTACTAATAGAATCTGAGGGCAGAGACTCTTATTTTCATAGTTTATATGAAAAGACTTTGTATTCTTGATGGATATTGAAAACAAGCAAAAAAAAATAATCAGAGACTAGACTGAACAAAAAGAAAAGTCAGGTTGATGGATGGTGAAGTAGATTCATTATGGGAAGGATAGAAGTTGAGAATAGTGAAAGAAGACAAGTTGAGAAGATTAATAGGGAGAAACTTCTCTTGAGGACTCCCCCCAATCAGGCTTTATGGGGGAATACTGAGAGTCAACATCACTCTGTTTATTTAATATTAAATTTGTCCTGATCACAGAGATAGAGTGCTGGGTGCTACCCCCACCCCAGACCAAGTGCTGTGCTGTCCCTCCCCAGAGATGGCATGCCATGCCTTCCCCCCTACTGAGTGCCAGACATAGGGGGGGGGAGGAAGCACTCTCATTGGGCTCCTGGGTGGAGGGGACAGGTGAAGTGAGGAATGTCCTCATAATGCATATAGGGGGAAGGGAGTGGCCACAGCACTCTGCTCTCCTTCAGTTCTGCCACCTATGAGCCCCACCTTACCCCCTTCTGCATTCCCATTGGGCTGCTGGGCAGAAAAGCGAGTGATGTGAAAAAATGTCCTCAGCAGGCATAGAAGGGAGCAGCTCCACCCAAGTCCCTCTGCCTTTCTAGTAATGAACTCTGGAAGGGGAGGGGTAGGACCACATGCCCACAGAGAGCCCTCTGCTTGCCATCTTTGGCACCCATGCCATGGGTTCATCATCACTGCCTTATCATAAGTTTGTTAGAGAGTATTTTCCATTGTAAATTGCCCTGAATGTATAGTTATATTGGGGTTTGGGGAAAGAGTTGTTTTCCTTGTGATTTTCAAAGTGACCGTTAAATTTATAATTCTCAAAATTATATGCTATATAAACCATAAGTCACATAGATGGGTGATAGCTACAGATATAAGTACGCATATAGGTAATATAACTATAACTAGATATAGAATTCAGTTGCTTTTATTTTTTCCTCAGGGCACCAAAATGATATAAGGCAGAAAGTCATATTTAGAAAATCATTGTTTCTTTTTCCTAACAATACACTGCTAATATGGAACAGGGAGGAAACAGTTAATTTTCTGAAGATACTTCTCTCAAATAAGAAAGTAGTTTAGCCACTAGGAAATTCTGGCCAACACCAGTTAAGCTTTACTCAGACAACTTCCTCTGGATGAGTATCATCCTGAGTAGGCAAATAATGGAAATTATATTCTGTGGTTACAGTCTGAGTCACAGGAATCACTAAAATGCAACACAAACTGTCATAGTCATAATTCAATTCTTAAAACCATAGGGTTATAGAATCATAGGAAGTTAGAGCTAGAAAAGGCCTTGGTGATCATCTAGTCTAGCCCCTTTATTTTGTGAGTAATGGAACTCTCGGCTTTCAAAACTATCAGAAGCCAATTTTCAAATCCCCTTTGGCCATTGTGCATCTCCATGAAACCAAATATTCTCAGCTACTTTGGGAGCCTTGTGAAATTTCATTCTTGTTTCTAACACTGTAGAGAAAATTCAGACGTCACAAAGTCTTTCTACTCAATTTCAATTCATCAGAAAATATTTTCTAAAATTACTTTATATTTGGATGATTCTTTGCTCTCATTGACTAAGTATTTCCTCCAGTGTACAGCTCTCAGCTCATCCATCAACCTCGTAAAACTTTCTTGTTGGTATTCTTTTTACAATAGCTTTTTGAAAATATTTAATAAAAATCTTTAAGTTATGGATTTGAAGTTATTTTTTCAGTAGTAATATGCAAAAATCTTCTTCAAGTTGTTAATTATTTTAAAGCAACCTTTATTATTTGCTCATGTCAAACAAATTGTTTATTTTATTGTATACATAGAACTCACTGTGTGTTATTTGACAGTGAGTGTGCTATTATGTTGCAAAATAAAAGGAAAAGTAGGGAAGAGGTTGGAGAAAATTGCATAAATGTTGGCAAATTTCTATGATCTGTAGAAATTCACCAAAAATAAACAAAGATCCCAAAATGAGGATGTAAGCTGAGCCTGAACACATGCTTGGACTGGATCTTACAAGCTAATAGCATGTGTCAAATGTAAAGTGCACACAAGTTTTCATGGAATGGAGATATCCAATTACATTCCTGCAAATTTTTCTCCCTAGAGTCTCCTAATAGACACAAATTCCCCATGGGTAATTTAGGCACTCAATTTTGATCACTTGGCCCCGTATCTCTGCAAATTGTTTGCTTTCTTTGTCATTCATAATGTCACAGCTGTTCTTGGCAGCAGAGTGACAAAGAACAGAAAGACAGCAATTGGTTTCCTCTGTGTCGTTGTTTTTTTTTAAACGTGGTTTCTTCTTACAGTTTTGCTCATGTGCTCCATTCCACACTGCATTCAGAGCAGGCAAAGTCTTGACACCCACAAAAACTTATTGGTTCTTTAGTCCACCGGGCTTTCCTTGCCCTCTAATAGAGGAAGCTGCAGTGATTTCCCCTTGGAGTGACATACCTTTGACAATCTGGTAAGCAGCTTTTACAATTTCCCTAGGATGAGGTAAACAGGGAAAAGCAGTGTGGGTCACAGGCTGTTTCCTGCATCATTGTACCTAGTTTTTTTTGTTTTTTTTTAATAGCTTCACATGAGCAAACCTGTCACAAATGAAACTAAATTGCTTTTGTTCCCCCCAAACTATTCAAAATCCATACATCCATCCAAGATTTCATCTTTACAGGCTCATTTGTTACCTTCCTTGCCTTGTTCTCTGTTCCTTCTTATTTGTCCTCCTTCTTCAAAGAAATTGCTGACTTACTAAGAATGACGTGGGAGCTCCCTACTCCATCAAACAATGTCTTCCCACCCTTTCCGAAGGTTTACAAAGTTTACAGAGCACAAACAAGCTAGGGAGGTGTCAGGAAGTGAACCAGGGAAGGGATGCTGTTTATAGGACACAACAGTCCCTTGGTGTGTTTTGTTTTGTTTGGTCCAGCCTTCACTGTTTGGACCGTAAAGAAAATACAGCCCCTCCCAGGGAAAATACTGACAATCTATTGACTGCCATTTATAGCAACTGCTTCCACTATATCTAAACTTGAACCTCCTGGGGAGACCAACAAAGGAGAAAAATAGCGAGAAGGCATCTAAAAGAATATTACTTATCTAGTACAGGGAAAAATCGAGATGAGGAAACTTTAGGGCGTGTATTCCAACATCTCTTAAATGTTTAGGGCTGTAGAATGGCTTGCCCATAGAAAAAATGGGAGATTTATCCTGTTGGAATCACTTTAAAGCTTTACCTTTCAGAGCAATGAAAAACATGTTACAAAGTATGACAATCAGTAACATTTAATGAGACTCCATGGAAAGGTATTCGAGCAGTTGCTTTGCACAATGCTTTATTCCTGGGACTCGCTTAAGGATTGGAATGGCTTAGATCAAAAAGATGACAAGAAATTTCATAAATCTCCTTGTTTTTAGGGATGAACGAATGATATTGTTCAATTAATCTATATTATAGTTATATATATATACACTCACCCGCATATCAGGGGAAACTATAATACATATATGTGTGTATGTATCTATACACATACATAGTTTCCCATGATAGATAAATTTAACCTTCCTGAGGAAAGAGATGTTTCATTTTTGTCTTTGTATCCTCTACACCTATACCTCTTCTACATCTGACACATAGTAGGCATTTTAATAAAAACTTGATGATTGATGGATTGTGGGTGGCAAAATCAAGGAAGGTGATTTTGATAGAAAGAAAAGAATTCACAGAATTTTTAGAGCTGGAATACACCTTGGAGATCATATAGTTGGCCTCTCGGTCACAGAATATTAATGAGTTAACTGGGAGAAAACATTTAGTTAGAGCTCTCATATATAGACCAAAGTCTTGATGAGTAAGATAAATGGGCTTCTCGCTTAAATAAGTAAATTTGTTATAACTTTTTACATGCATATAATAAATGATATGTTATATTATTATAATGTTACTTGTTATATTATTATACATGTAAAATAAATAGTAACTCAAAAAAAGAAAATATATACATAAACATTTTTAAAATAATTACAGCACCTAGTAGTATATATATAAATATATATGTATATATATATATATTTTTTTTAATAAATATAAACTGTGTGGCTCTGGGCAAGTCACTTACCTAGTGAGCTACCTATAACCTCCATTGCCTAGCCATTACTGGCTTTTTTAGCCTTGGGGATCAATATACAGTATTGATTCTAAGATGGAAAGTGGGGATTTAAAGGAAAATACAAAAGTTAAAAAAAAAAGTAGAATTCAAGATGGAGTCTGGCTGAAAGGGACTCTACCCTAAATCATTGATGTAGGGGCCTATTATTGAGATATGACAGATACTAACTATGAGGCATTAAAGGGCTTCTAATGAGGTTTCTCTGTAATCTTCCATTTCATAAGTTGCCATTTCTTTTTAAAGATTTTCACTGGAGGATGTCTTAATTATCCTAGAATCTAGGTACTACTTCCTAAGGGACTAGAAGGACTTTGAAATCATGAGTCCTATCTCCACCACACTGTGGGCCTCAGGAAATCCAAACTCCACTCTTCAATTCTTTTTTTCTATGCAGGACCATAAAGTATCACGGCATCCTTTATCGGTCATCCCCAGCCAGTAGCCCTGTCCATTCTCTTTATGATACTGGCAGAAAGTGCATAACTACAGATTAGAGTTTCCTATGGAAAATGAAATAAACAGAGAAGGGAAAAGAAATACCACATTTAGTCACACCTTCACCTTTATTCTCTGCCTGCTGACAAAGCAATAAGAGAAAATATGGCCACATTAAATCTCTTCCAACTCACCTGGGAATGCTTTGCTTTTTAAGTTGGAGCTATCGAGGTTGTGGTTTCTACTTTAACAGGGAAACTGGCAGCAGAAAATTTCCAACCCTAAATAGCCTACACCACTGTGAAATAATGTTCCAAAAAAAGTAGACGACTTTGAGGTTTGAAAATAACTGGTTGATTCCTGCATTTGTTGTCATATGATGTTATCAAACACACATTGGTCAGATACATCTGCCCACAGTGTCTGCCTCATGATAGGTTATTAATACATGTTTATTGACTTGACTGCCTTCTAAACCATCTGGTTGCCAAATATGACCCATTCTAGTAGCTTTCCTCTTTCCACTTTACCATTTTTTTCCTTTTTTCTCAGTTGGATTAAGAAAATGAGGCTGCTTCTTTTAAAATCCTGTCTTTCTCAAATATATTTATTATATACAAGCTGAGGACAACTACAGACCAGATTCAACTTCTTACTAATAAGTTGGTTGACTTTATGAGTTGACAATGCAGCAACAGCTCATCATTAAATCATTCCCAAAATGAACATAAATGAACTTTACCTTCCATAACTGCACCAATGGCCAGACAGGATGAAGATACAGGTTTCTAATTTTCAAGGAAATGACATGAGCTCAGACTAATGTTATTGAACTCTTATACAGTCAACTGTCATTTCTCTGTATAGAGGATGGTTTACTTCTTACTAATCTGCTGATGTGATAAATCTCAATGATCTGGTCAACTTGTGAATGTGAAATGTTTGAAATTCTTCTAGCTGCTGAATTCTCAGATTGGCTAATACATTCTAATTGGTACTGGTGTCAATTCACATTAAAATATTTTGTTTTACCAAATTATTTCATGTTAATCAGTAGGATGCTGCTAATTACCCTCGACATTGCTTTGTCCTGGCTCAGTGCCTATATTGAACTAGGAAGAATTCTAAAAGAGGTACTCTCAAAGAACTTATTGTTATAGCTGAAAATGATCTTAGATTTAATCTAACCTTTATCTGTTTCAACTTCCTCACCTATAAAATGGGATAAGAAGACCATCTATCTAGCAGGGTCATTGTGAAGATAAAGTGAGATAATATTTGTAAAGCACTTTTAAGGAACAAGAAAAATTATAATTATCATTATTGTTATTATTTAATTAAACTTTTCTTTTATTTGGTAAGGACTATAGATTAGAGAGTTTCCAATGAAAACCTAGACAATCAGGAAAGGGAAAATGCTATATTTATTCACATTTTCACCTTAATTGCAGTCCCTCTGCCTGCTGACAAAGGAATAAAGAGAAAATATGATCATATTCAATCTCAGCCAAGATGCCTGAAGATAGTGTATTAGAAATGTTAAGTGACTTGCTCAAAGTCACATAGCAGAACAGGAATGAAAACCTACCACTGCACCAGGTTCTGATCCACAGGAGCAACAATAAGATCATCTAGTAGGCAAATAATTGTCTTCCTTACTTAACGAGCCATCTCCTATCCCCTGTCAAGAGCAGGTGGGAGAGGAACAAGTAAGTTTGGAAAGAATGAAGGGAAGAGGGGCGCTGAGGAATAGCTATAAAATATAAGCTTTATCCTAGTGCTCAACTTTCCTTTAATTCCTAAGCACATTTGTCTTATTAATACAAAACTAAGTTAGTAAACATGACAATTGCATTTTCATATAAAGGGACTGGGCATCTTGGCAGTTTGAGGGTTGTGGCTTGCTGGTGAGATGACTGTAGCATGGGGTTAGGTGAGGTGTCTTCCCTGAGCAACCTGGGTGAGTGGTTAGGCTGATTCCTCCTTTCCTTTACCTCCTAAAGCACTATCCTCTTAGGAGGCCCCTCATCTCGGAGTAGACCTCATGACTGAAAGCCGAGCTAGTTTTAATCTTCTGAGGAGGTCTCGTGGCTGAGTTCTCTGAACTTCCCCTGGCTTAGGCTAGGCTAGAGAAATCTTATACCCTTTTCTCTCTCTCTTCTTTTTGATTTCTTCCCTCTATTATAATTAAACAACCATAAAAATCCCAAACTGACTTGAGTATTTTATTGGTTTTGAATTAATCCCTGGCAACCACTAGTATAATATATTCAGTCAATAACCCCTAATTTTACCCTTACAGTCTGGGGATAATACCTATAAGGGGTTCTTTTGGATAATGAACTGCCTACAATACCAAAAAAGAAGAAAACTACATTGGTAGAATAAAGGGCAAGAAGCTAAAGTTATAGGACCTTAATTCTGTCAGGTGATTCTTTAGAAATTTGTTTTTGTTGTTGTTCAGTCATTTGTGACCCTATTTGATGTTTTCTCAGCAAAGATACTGGAGTGGTTTGCCATTTCCTTCACCAGATCATTTTATAGATGAGGAAACTCTGGCAAACAGGGTTAAGTGACTTGTCCAGGGCCACAATGCTAATAAGGGTCTGAACTCAGTTTGACCTTGGGAAGAAGAGTGAGTCCTCCTGACTCTGTCCAAGCCCAGTATTCTATCCAAAGTGCCATCTCACTGTGCTCCTTGGTAATAGTAGGTGCTTAATAAATGCTTATTGATTGGCAATTAATTCCCTAAGTCATGCAATCTAAGCAGACAATTACTTTTAAGGACTACCCAGCTATCTTGTGCATGCAAGTGATCCACACTGTAGTAAATTCCCGGGATTTGCCCTTCCCTGGAATTGATGAGTGAGGTTAGAAAATTCAGACGAAGCAACTAAGCTAGAATTGCCACATATCATTACCAGGACTTCTGACCTGGTTTAAATGGAACTTAATAGAGTCCGTTCAGTCCTGAGATTTAAACAATCATCTTTTTGCCATAATCTGCAGGCATTTTGAGCTCTCCCAACCTTGGACTCAAGATACTACTTCTTTTGGGAATGATGTCAAGAGGATTGGATTTAGAAAGAAAGAATTTATATTCACCCAGACGACAATTCTGGTTATTACCACCTGTACAGCTTTGGGCAGATCTCTTCCATTCTCTAGGGCTTGTACTGGGTCTTTAAACTGTCCCTTCCAATTCTCCTTTCACTTCATATTCCCTAACCTGTCTCATCCATAACCTCTATCATCTATTGCTCAGAACCTCTTCTTCCTTTCATTCTTTCTAGGCATACTTGTTCCTCTCCTACCTGTCCTCTGTGAACAGTGTCACCACTCTTTTCCCAATGAGAGTGAATACACCAGTTCTACTATTCCTCTCTGTATTCTGTGGGAAGGAATTTTAACAAGACCTTTTTGATACAGAAGAAAATTCATGGTTTCTCAAATCTCAAGGGCTGCATTAGATTCATGATCTCACAGATCCCTTGTAACTCTGAAATTCTACTCTGTAAGCAACTATAGCAGATATGTCTCCCACATGCTCAACTGAATGAGTCTTAATTACTTTTTCCATTTTTTATATCATAAAAATTGATTTGGGGGCCTGCTTTGTACTGCCTGTCCTACATGCTAAAATTGCTAGTCATAACCATATTTTGGTCCCATATCCTCATGCAAAGTGTTTTACATAATAGGCAAGAAACAATTATATAAAATTTGCTTGTGCTTTCTAGGAATTTCCTAGAATTAATTTTGTAATTACCTAAAGGAATTAAAATGTAAAACTATGATACCCTAAGTAAATTAACTGACCCATCAGCATTGCATAAAATATTACTATTTAGTAAATACTACATGGGAATATATTTTAGAGATACTTTCTTGTGCTTTCATATTTCGTAGTGTTACTTAGCTAACACACCGTGAAAGGACTAAGCTTTATGTGATATAGGAGAAAATGGAAATTGACCAGAAGTCAGAGAATTGGGATTTAAACCCTACCTTTGGACAAGTAATTTATCTAGACCTCAGTTTTCTAATCTATGTAATTGGACTAATTGATTTCTAAAATGCTTTCTAGTCAGTCACTCATTTAATAATCATTAATTGCTATTTAAGATCTAGAACTTATGAATATGATTTTTCAAGTAGCCCTGGTGTGTGTGTGTATATATCTAAGTAGGGAGAAATATTATAGCATCTTGGGTTTAGAACTTGAAGACACCATCTAATCCAACCTCTTCATTTCACAAATGAGGAAATTGAAACATGAAGCATGACATGACCTGAAACACACAGTTAATAAGTAGCAGTGCCAGAATTTTCACTTGGCAGTCTGTGAATAAGCAATTTTTTGTTGTTCAGTTGTTTTTCAGTTGGTCAGACTCTTCCTAACCCTGCTCAGGCTTTTCTTGACAAAAGATACTGCAGTGATTTTGCCATTTTCTTTTGAAGTTCCTTTTACAGATGAGGAAACCGAGGCAAATAGGGTAAAGTGTCTTGTCCAAGATCACACAGTTAGTTAAGTATCTGAGGCCAGATCTGAACTCAGGTAGAGGAGTCTTTCTGACTCCAGGCCGAGTACTCTATACATAGCACCACCTACTTTCACAAATAAGCATTTAATAAATACTTACTATGTACCTGGGGCTGTGTTAAACTCTGAAGTCTTCATGATCCCATGTCTAGTGTCCTATGCATTATGACATTCCCAGAGGACTTTAATATGACTTTAATCAGTTTTCTCTGGTCCTCAAAGAGATGACGGATAGAATCAGAGAGAAAAGGAAATAGGAGGAAGAAAACACAGCAGTTATAATCAGAATTTGGGGAAGGGAGCACTGCCAAATGCAGATGAAAATAACTAAAAAGAGAGACTTTAAGAGTGAATCTCTGTGAAGGTGAAATGCTTAAAATACTTTAAACATGAGTAGGGAGAAAGTGGGAAGAGGAGGAAAGAGGATAAGATACTCAAAATCTAGGTTTAAATATTGGTTCTGCTACTTGTTCCTGACATGACCTTGGGCAAGACATTCATCTCTGGATCTCAGTTTCCTGACCTGTAAAATGAGGTGGTTAGGTTTTATTTTCTCAAAGATCTCTTCCATCTCTAATCCAACAGCCTGTGACATCTAATTTATGAATATTAATAACATGAGTGAATCCACAGGGTATGGATTCCCTCACTTGCTTTCACTAAAAATAAATAAATAAATAAACAAAATAAAAGGTGATGGTATCTAAAGAGCCTCATGCGGTTCTAAGGCACAAATGGACAAGCCTTAATAATTCCTAGCTTATACTAATAATTCTAAAATCTTTCCAAAGTTCAGAATTCTTATTATTTTGCTTATTTCAGCAACAATCCTTCCCCAGCCATACTCAAAGAAAGATCAGATGGAATATATTATTCTGAAGTTAAAGTAAATTTAAAGGTAATTAAAGTAAATTTAAGCTAATTTTTTTGAGCACTGTGACAATCTGAGATAACTGGAGATACCCTGGAGGGTTGAGAAATCAAGGTTGGAGATCTCTGAACTACACAGACAGTCACATATCCCCACCAGCTTCCAACATTTTCCTGTGTTATCCTCACTTGCATCTAGAGGGGAGCTTGTCGATGCATGGAGTCAGCTGCCAGGGGAAAGGCTCCTTCTTCTTTAGATGTGCCATTTCCCTGAAGTCACTGCTACTGAGTAGCAACATGGTAAATGGGGTTGACAACGTGTGAAGTAGAAAATGTCACTAGAGGAAGAGAGACACAATGAACTTTAGTTATGATTTAAATTAATGGGAACTCAAAGATAGAAAATCTGTACCATGTTCTGACAAAAGCCACATGGTATAGGTGGGCATCTGTGTAAGTATGTGTGTCTACCCAAGTGTGATAGAGATATTCATATGTATTTGTAAACCAAATTGAATGGTTTAAAAACATAAGTACTCAAGTTATGTGGATGCCATTTAACTTTCAATCGTTGGGTTCCGTTCTTATATAGATTCTTTTTTTTTTAATTATTTTGGCAACAAAGCAGTCTGGAGGAATAGAGCAGGCTGAGCCAATTATTATATCAATGAGAAAACTGTTTGCTGCAAGATCTAGTTTATATGAGACTTGGGTTTCATCTTGCAATAAAGATTCACCCAACCAGCTATTAGGTTTGTTTGGCATATATAATTGTTTTTTAGAAAACCAAATAATCTAGAAAGAAAAGACTCCCAAGGAGTTCGGAAGCAATACAGCTCCCAACTGAACCCCAGCCTACTGTCTCTTCGAGATGTTTGTGTACAGCACAGCTTACAGTAGTCAGTAAGCATGACCTTTCCTGGATGGAGGGGAAAACAGCCAATGGGAATATGGCAATGACACACTCTTCCAGCTTTGCTGGATGCCTCTTCTCTGTTTCACAGCCTCAATCTATTAAGTGACCTAAATACAACTCTGTGCAAAACACAGATGCAACCAAGGTAGAAACGTCTCCCAAGAGAAATCAAGCTTCCCTTTTTCCTTTTTTCCTCTCTCTATTATCCAAAGAATCAAACAACTTAATGGGACTTGGAACTGATGACTTGGCAAGGGAATTGGATTGCGGATTCAGAGCCTTAAATAATAATCTAAAAAAAAACAAACAAACCTGGCATTAATAGAATCCAAAAAAGTTGAATGAGGCAAACTGAGGCAAGTAAGTGGACTCCTCATTACCATGGGATTATCTAACATTATCATTTTGTCTGCTAAGAAAACTACTAAAAAGAAAACACTCATTAGCAACTCTGGAAGAATCAAAAGAAAGTAAAGAGGCATCTGAGAAGTTGTTAGGACAATTAACATTCTTAAATAAGAGACTTAAGTGTAATGGGAACAGAAAAGTTCCTAAGTGGCTCATCCCACAGCCTGCTTTGCAGTAATGTAAATGTTAAATGTGTACCCGAGGAAGAAAAATACAAGGATAAATGAAACAAGAGTTATTCTTCATGTGATCATAGAGCTAGAAGTAGAAAAGGACTCAGAGGTCCTCTATCCTATTGCTTTACTCTATAGATGAGGAAACTGAGACCCAGGGAGATTGTGACTTCCTCACAGTCAGACAAGCAGTAAGAATCAGAGATAAAACTTGAATGCAGAACCTCTGGTTCCAGAACCATCACTCTTTCCACTATACCGTGGTGTCTCCTTTACGAAAGATGTTCTTGTACCCATGTGTATTTATGCAGCTCTAACAATCAGGCTTGATTTGAAACTTGAAATGTAAAATGAGTATTTAAATGGAAATATAGAAAAAGCTCTATTACAAAGTACCTGTACTGCAGAGTCCATTAGTAGGAATAAAAACACACTGTCTTCCACATATCTGGTTGGCGTGAAATGTTTCATTCTCACTCTCATGAACTGGTGCAGAACGAGAAAGACAATTTATACATAACATCATTGTTATTAAAAAATAATTTCACTTCTGGTCAAGATGGTGGCTTAGAGAAAGCTAAAGCTCAAATTTCCAGAAACCCTTCCCTACCGAACTCAAACTATATGCTCCTAGGGCACCGAAATTCAAAACGAACAACAGCATAGACCCCGGGAATCCTCCTCCTGGACCTGGACCTGGATCAAAAGGTATGGCCCCCCAAAAGCCAGAACCCGAGACCACTCAGACCTAAGGGGTAGGCAGAAGGAAGGTCCCAGGACCCATCCCCCCAAACCCAGAGTGCTGAGTCTGAGGCAGCAGAGGGAACCTCAGAGCCTCAGGGCCGGCTATCCTGAAGGCCGCTTCCTGAAAACAACCTGACCCAGTCACGGGGGCACCCAGACATCAGGGAAACAGAGAGAGATGGGGGAGCCTGTAGCCCCCTGACTAGATCCTTCCATCTGAGTCTCATTGAAGTTCCCTGCCTCAGGGCATACTCAGTCTGAGGTTAATCCTATTACCAGCCCTCAGAGCTCCAGGAAGCCAGGGCCCCTCCCCCCTCAGAGAGCAGGGTCATCTGAAACAACAGTAACCTTCAGGGCTGGCAAAAGGGCCTCGGAGCTGAAGGCCGCATCCTGAAAACAACTTGACCCAGTTGAGGGGGCACCCAGACAGCAGGGAAACAGAGAGCCAGGAGGAGCCTGTAGCCCCCTGACCAGATCCTTCCATCTGAGTCTCACCAAAGTTCCCTGCCTCAGGGCATACTCAGTCTGAGGTTAATCCTATCACCAGCCCTCAGAGCTCCAGGAAGCCACGGCCACTCCCCACTCAGAGTGCTGGCTCTCCTGGCCAGCTAAGGCACAGAAACAAACACCCCATGGAAAGGGCCAAGCCAGGCTCAGAGCGTGGAAGTAAGGCAACAGAGAAGCATCAGGAGGGAACTGAGGAGGGCAGTAACATGGAAAAATCAGCAATTCCTGGCTTCCCTGGGAAGACAGAACAACAACTGCATAGAACGGACAATCTGCTTAGGGCTAAAACCTCTGAAAACCAGACAGAGATAAGAAAAGATAGTCCTCCCCACTCAGATAGAGATGGCAAACTCCACAGAAGCACAAAAGCCCCAAAATTCCAAGAAAAACAAGAAGAAGGGGGCAACTTTGGACACATTCTATGGAGCAAAAATACAAAACACAGAGGAGATAGAAGAGGAAACACAAGCAAATGCTCAGAAACCTTCCAAAGGAAATGGAAACTCTCCACAAACCCATGAAGAATTTGAATCTGAAAGGATCAAAAAGATGGAAGCCCTCTGGGAGGAAAAGTAGGAAATAATGCAAAAGAAATTCACGCATCTACAAAACCAGTTTGACCAAAGTGAAAAGGAAAACCAGGCTTTAAAAGTCAGAATCAGGCAACTCGAAGACAATGAGCAAGAATTAATAAAGCAAAGCCAAAAGACCAAGAAATTAGAAGAGAACATAAAATATCTCACTGACAAGGTGACAGACTTGGAAAATAGAGGAAGAAGAGATAATTTAAGAATAATTGGACTTCCAGAAAAGCCAGAAATAAACACCAAACTCGACATCATAATACAAGATATAATCAAAGAAAATTGCCCAGAGATTCTAGAACAAGGGGGCAATACAGCCACTGACAGAGCTCACAGAACACCCTCTACACTAAATCCCCAAAAGACAACTCCCAGGAATGTAATTACCAAATTCCAAAACTTTCAAACAAAAGAAAAAATCCTACAAGAAGCCAGAAAAAGACAATTTAGATATAAAGGAATGCCAATCAGGGTCACACAAGACCTTGCAAGTTCTACTCTGAATGATCATAAGGCATGGAACATGATTTTCAGAAAGGCAACAGAGCTGGGTCTTCAACCAAGAATCAGCTATCCAGCAAAACTGACTATATACTTCCAAGGGAAAGTATTGGCATTCAACAAAATAGAAGATTTCCAACTTTTTGCAAAGAAAAGACCAGAGCTCTGTAGAAAGTTCGATATCGAAAAACAAAGAACATGGAATACCTGAAAAGCAAATAAGATGGAAAGGGAAAAGGAGAAAATTGTTATCTTTTAATTTATTCAAACTCTCTTCTATAAGGACTACATTTACATCAATCTATATATATTAATATATGGAAAATGTAATGTGTAAATAGGGGGAAAAGAAAAATCAAATAGAATAATCTTTCTCACACAAAGATTCACACGGGAAGGGGAGGGGAAGAAAACTCCTATAAGAAGGAGAGGAAGAGAGTTTTTACTTAAACCTTACTCTCAGGGAAATCAACTCTGAGAGGGAAGAACATCCAGATCCATTGGGATCTTGAATTCTATCTTACCCAACAAGGGAAGGGAGAAGGGCAAACCAAGGGGGGTAGGGAGGAGGGAACACAAAAAAGGGAGGGAAGAAGAGGGGGGAGGGGGAGGGAACAAAAAGGGAGGGACTAGAAAGGGAAACATATCAAGGGAGGGGACAAGGGAGACTGATTTAAAGTAAATCACTGGACTAAAAGGTAGAGCTGAAGAAGAAAGGTTAGAATTAGGGAAGGATATCGAAATGCCAGGGAGTCCACAAGTGACAGTCATAACTTTGAATGTGAATGGGATGAACTCACCCATAAAACGTAGACGAATAGCAGAATGGATTAGAATCCAAAACCCTACCATATGTTGGTTTCAAGAAACACACATGAGGCAGGTAGACACCCACAAGGTCAGAATTAAAGGATGGAGTAAGACCTTCTGGGCCTCAACTGACAGAAAGAAGGCAGGAGTGGTAATCATGATATCTGATAAAGCCAAAGCAAAAATAGACCTGATCAAAAGGGATAGGGAAGGTAATTATATTTTGTTAAAAGGGATTTTAGATAATGAGGAAATATCACTAATCAATATGTATGCACCAAATAATATAGCACCCAAATTTCTAATGGAGAAACTAGGAGAATTGAAGGAAGAAATAGACAGTAAAACCATATTAGTGGGAGACTTAAACCAACCATTATCAAATTTAGATAAATCAAATCAAAAAATAAATAAGAAAGAGGTAAAAGAAGTGAATGAAATCTTAGAAAAATTAGAATTAATAGACATATGGAGAAAAATAAATAGGGATAAAAAGGAATACACCTTCTTCTCAGCAACACATGGCAGATTCACAAAGATTGACCATACATTAGGCCACAGAAACATGGCATACAAATGCAGAAAAGCAGAAATAATAAATGCAGCCTTTTCAGATCACAAGGCAATAAAAATAATGATCAGTAATGGTACATGGAAAACCAAATCAAAAACTAATTGGAAATTAAACAATATGATACTCCAAAATCGTTTAGTTAGAGAAGAAATCATAGAAACAATTAATAATTTCACCGAGGAAAATGACAATGGTGAGACATCCTTTCAAACCTTTTGGGATGCAGCCAAAGTGGTAATCAGAGGTAAATTCATATCCCTGAGTGCATATATTAACAAACTAGGGAGAGCAGAGATCAATCAATTGGAAATGCAAATGAAAAAACTCGAAAGCAATCAAATTAAAACCCCCCAGCAGAAAACCAAACTAGAAATCCTAAAAATTAAGGGAGAATTTAATAAAATCAAAAGTGATAGAACTATTGACTTAATAAATAAGACAAGAAGCTGGTACTTTGAAAAAACAAACAAAATAGACAAAGTACTGGTCAATATTGTTTTAAAAAAGGAAAGAAGCAAAGCAAATTAACAGCATCAAAGACGAAAAGGGGGACATCACCTCCAATGAAGAGGAAATTAAGGCAATCATTAAAAATTACTATGCCCAATTATATGACAATAAATACACCAATTTAGGTGATATGGATGAATATATACAAAAATACAAACTGCCTAGACTAACAGAAGAAGAAATAGAATTCTTAAATAATCCCATATCAGAAAATGAAATCCAACAAGCCATCAAAGAACTTCCTGAGAAAAAATCCCTAGGGCCTAATGGATTCACCAGTGAATTCTATCAGACATTCAGAGAACAGTTAACCCCAATACTATACAAACTATTTGACATAATAAGCAAAGAGGGAGTTCTACCAAACTCCTTTTATGACACAAACATGGTACTGATTCCAAAACCAGGCAGGTCAAAAACAGAGAAAGAAAACTATAGACCAATCTCCCTAATGAATATAGATGCAAAAATCTTAAATAGGATACTAGCAAAAAGACTTCAGCAAGTGATCAGAAGGGTCATCCACCATGATAAAGTAGGATTTATACCAGGGATGCAGGGCTGGTTCAATATTAGGAAAACCATCCACATAATTGACCACATCAACAAGCAAACCAACAAGAACCACATGATTATCTCAATAGATGCAGAAAAAGCCTTTGATAAAATACAACATCCATTCCTATTAAAAGCACTAGAAAGCATAGGAATAGAAGGGTCATTCCTAAAAATAATAAACAGTATATATCTAAAACCATCAGCTAATATCATATGCAATGGGGATAAACTAGATGCATTCCCAATAAGATCTGGAGTGAAACAAGGATGCCCATTATCACCTCTACTATTTGACATTGTACTATAAACACTAGCAGTAGCAATTAGAGAAGAAAAAGAAATTGAAGGCATCAAAATAGGCAAGGAGGAGACCAAGTTATCAATCTTTGCAGATGACATGATGGTCTACTTAAAGAATCCTAGAGATTCAACCAAAAAGCTAATTGAAATAATCAACAACTTTAGCAAAATTGCAGGATACAAAATAAACCCACATAAGTCATCAGCATTTCTATATATCTCCAACACAGCTCAGCAACAAAAACTAGAAAGAGAAATCCCATTCAAAATCACCTTAGACAAAGTAAAATACCTAGGAATCTATCTCCCAAAACAAACGCAGGAACTATATGAACACAACTACAAAATACTCTCCACACAACTAAAACTAGACTTGAGCAATTGGAAAAACATTAACTGCTCATGGATAGGACGATCCAATATAATAAAAATGACCATCCTACCCAAACTTATTTATCTATTTAGTGCCATACCCATTGAACTACCAAAATACTTCTTCACTGATTTAGAAAAAAACATAACAAAGTTCATTTGGAATAACAAAAGATCAAGGATATCCAGGGAAATAATGAAAAAAAAAACACAAATGATGGGGGCCTTGCAGTCCCAGACCTTAAACTATATTACAAAGCAGCAGTCATCAAAACAATTTGGTACTGGATAAGAGACAGAAAGGAGGATCAGTGGAATAGACTGGGGGCAAGCGACCTCAGCAAGAAAGTATACGATAAACCCAAAGATCCCAGCTTTTGGGACAAAAATCCACTATTCGATAAAAACTGCTGGGAAAATTGGAAGACAGTATGGGAGAGATTAGGAATAGATCAACAACTCACACCCTATACCAAGATAAATTCAAAATGGGTGAATGACTTAAACATAAAGAAGGAAACCATAAGTAAATTGGGTAAACACAGAATAGTATACATGTCAGACCTTTGGGAGGGGAAAGACTTTAAAACCAAGCAAGACATAGAAAGAGTCACAAAATGTAAAATAAATAATTTTGACTACATCAAATTAAAAAGCTTTTGTACAAACAAAACCAATATAACTAAAATTAGAAGGGAAACAACAAATTGGGAAAAAATCTTCATAGAAACCTCTGACAAAGGTTTAATTACTCAGATTTATAAAGAGCTAAATCAATTGTACAAAAATCCAAGCCATTCTCCAATTGATAAATGGGCAAGGGACATGGATAGGCAGTTCTCAGCCAAAGAAATCAAAACTATTAATAAGCACGTGAAGAAGTGTTCTAAATCTCTTATAATTAGAGAGATGCAAATCAAAACAACTCTGAGGTATCACCTCACACCTAGCAGATTGGCTAACATGATAGCAAAGGAAAGTAATGAATGCTGGAGGGGATGTGGCAAAGTAGGGACATTAATTCATTGCTGGTGGAGTTGTGAACTGATCCAACCATTCTGAAGGGCAATTTGGAACTATGCCCAAAGGGCGACAAAAGACTGTCTACCCTTTGATCCAGCCATAGCACTGCTGGGTCTGTACCCCAAAGAGATAATGGACAAAAAGACTTGTACAAGAATATTCATAGCTGCACTCTTTGTGGTGGCCAAAAATTGGAAAATGAGGGGATGCCCATCAAATGGGGAATGGCTGAACAAATTGTGGTATATGTTGGTGATGGAATACTATTGTGCAAAAAGGAATAATAAAGTGGAAGAATTCCATGGAGATTGGAACTACCTCCAGGAAGTGATGCAGAGCAAGAGGAGCAGAACCAGGAAAACATTGTACACAGAGACTAATACACTGTGGTATAATTGAACGTAATGGACTTCTCCATTAGTAGCGGTGTAATGTCCCTGAAGAATCTGCAGGGATCTAGGAGAAAAAACACTATTCATAAGCAGAGGACAAACTGTGGGAGTAGAAACACCAAGGAAAAGCAACTGCCTGACTACAGTGGTTGAGGGGACATGACAGAGGAGAGACTCTAAATGAACACTCTAATGCAAATACTAACAACATGACAATGGGTTCAAATCAAGAACACATGTGATACCCAGTGGAATCACCCGTCAGCTATGGGGAGTGGGGGGGAGGGAAAAATGACCTTTGTCTTTAATGAATAATGCTTGGAAATGATCAAATAAAATATTATAAAATTTAAAAAATAATTTCAAAGATTTGTACAAACCAATGAAGAATAAAATGATCTGAACCAGGAGAAGAATGAATGTAAAAATAACAAATGCTATGAAAAAAACCATCAACTTTGGAAGCTATAAGAACTCTTGGTCAATGCAATGACCATCTATGATTCCAGAAGGCACTGATGAAGCATGAACGACAGACTTGGACTACAGAATGAGATAAATATTTTTAGACACAGCCGAAGAGGAAATTTTTTTTACTTGGTTATTTATATTTGTTGCAAGGATTTTTTTTTCCTTTTTTCTTTTCAGTGGAGAGAATGTTGTAGTATAAATGAGAGAAAAAGTAGATTTCTTTTCCTTAAAACAAAAGAAAAATTAATTTTAAAAATATTATCTATGTGTTATGTTTTTCTTCTACCAAGAGCTAAATCTGTTAAATTATTTAAAAGACTCAACCCATTTTCTCTTTGAAAACTTCCCTCACCACCCCAGACTATAGTCATCTCTCCTCTAAATTGAAAAAAAAAATCCTACACTACTCATTTATTTCTCATTACTTCTATTTGGGGGGAGTATTTATATGTACTCCTGGAGGGCAGGGGTTTATACTTATTTGTATTTCCCTGCAACACTTCACACAGTTAAATATATATATATATTTATTTTATTTTTATATATTTATATATATATATATAAATATATATATATATATAAATTGACAAACATTAACAATGTGCCGGGTACTGTATTAGATACTAAGAATACAAAGAAATGAAACTATTCCTGCCCCCAAAGAGCTCCCATTCAATAAACAGTTGCTAATTGATTGATTTGAATAGTGCTATGCTAGTGAGCATACTGCTACATACATGTGGGGGCTTAGTATGTTCTAAAGAGAATGACTGATTCACTTGTAAAAGGATTCAGTTTAAAAAAAAGAAAGCTTTCAGCATGAGGTAGTTGATAAAACCCTCGACTCCTAAACCTGAAACCCAAGTTCAAACTTTACCTTAGAGACTTGCTAGCTGGATGACTATAGTCTGGTTACAACCTCTCAGAACAGCAATCTTCTCTTCTGTAAAATGGGAATGATGCTTGCTGTAACTACTTTACTTGATTACTCGGAGGGACTGCTTTATAAACTACAATGTAAATATATGTTGCTATTATTATTCAAAGGATTCAAGAAATATTTTCACTTGGTTATATAAATAAACATGTGTGTGAATATATATATATATTCACACACACATTCTAGGTATAATCCTAGTACAGACAGATTGATGATACAATGGCTAGAATATCAGATTTGCAATTAGGATGACCCAGATTCAAATCCTGCCTCATATAGCTGGGTTACCATAATCAAGTCATTTTATCTCTCAATTTTCATCCAGAAGGTAGGGATAATAGGGTTGCCGTGATGACAAAATGAGTTAACACATGTAAAGCATTTTGCAAACCTTAAATATGCTATGTAAATAACTGTTATTAGGTAGTAATACTGTTTAGAACTGAAAAAGATTTTAAACTTTTTTTATCCTTCTATGTGATGCATGAATTTCCTCTATAATATCCCCAAATGGCAACCTCTCTGAAATTACCTCCCATTTATATTCTACATAGCCAGTTATGTGGCTGGGTAGATGGAATATTAGACTTGGAATACTTGAATTCAAATTCTGCCTGAGACATTTTACCCACTGTGTGACCCTGAGCAAATCATTTAAGCTATCTTTCCTTGGATTTCTCATTTGAAAATAGGGATAATAATAGTTCTAGGGTTATCATCAGGCTAAAATGAGATCATATTTGTAAAGCACATCACAAACCTTAAAATGCTACATAATTTACAAATTTTAAAGCATTATATAAATGCTAGCTAATTAGGTCCAAGTAGTAGTAGCAGTAGTAATGGCAGTAGTTGTAGTAATAGTTCTAATGGTGCTTGACCAGTATACAGATATTTTAATGCTTTCCATCCATTTTAATATGAGATGCTTAAGGTCAGGAACTGTGTTTTTGAGGTTCTTTGTATCCCCAGCACTTACCAGAGTGCCTAACATATAGTAGCTACACTTGCTTAATAAACGACTAGACACTATATTCATCAGTGAAGCATATCTTCACTGATAGAGGAAGTATGTGAACTTAAGAGATATTGTGAAGAAAGATTTGGCAATTGATCAAATATGTGGGATATAAGAGAGTGAAGAATCTAGGATAACACCAAGGTTGAGAACCCAAGAGCCTGGAAATCTGGTGGTACCTTCAATAGAAATTGGGAGGTTTGGAAGACGGGATTTATAAATGCTGGTTCAATTCTCAGACTACAATCCCAGGCCAAAAATGAATTCAGACTTTCAAGAATAGAGAGAAATAAAAGTTCTACCTTCTAAATTCACACCATCTTTGTTAATGGTGATGGCACCGTACTTCAGGAATACCTTTTTTATGACAGTCAATATATCTTATCTTCCTACCAGAACAAAATGAAAGATATATACGTTTAGGCAAAAGGAGCTAGATATTAGAATTTCCCTTCCCTCCCATTCCTAATCAGTGGTTCCTTTAAAAAAAAATCCCATTTTCTTAATAACACAAGAATGCCTATATGTCTCAGAACTGTGCTCCATCTTGACCAGTATTCAATGTCTCACACAGCTACTAAGGACTCTTTACTGGAAGGATGTGGTTATCTATTCACATCAACACTCAAAATATTTCAGGATCTCATCCTCAAAAGGTTAGGGCTGTCACTTAAAAATATAAGAATTAGAAATGCATTCTTTCAGTTTGGAAGCAAAAATCACCTTAAAATGCATCTTTTCACCCACAGCTCTAAAAAAAGGTAAGATCATCTTTTGTCACATAAAAACTTCAAGATTTAAGTAGAAAGGACTAGAGCAACATTTACATCACTTCATTAGAATGTCACAAGATATCTATCTCAAAAATAATTCATTGAATTTACATAATATATTTAAAAGTTGTATACATTGTCTATTCCAAAGAGAATTTATTGATTTAGCATTTATATATACCCTTCAGAACAAAGTTAACTCCACGAAGTCAGCATTCCTGTTTTATTGGAGTGGATTCTTTATTTGTTCATTCACTTAACAAGTATCTATTAATCATCTACTGTGTGTCAGGCACTAAACTAGGACTTGATGTCAAGAAGAACTGAGTTCCAATTTTGCCTCAGATACTAGCTGAGTAATCCTGAGGAAGTTACTTAAAAGGTTCTGTGCCTCAGTTTCCTCACTTGTAAAATAGAGATAATAATACTACTTATTGTGGGGATCAAATGAGATAACCTATAGAGTGCTTTGCAATTTTTACAATGCTAAAAATGATAATTATTGTTGTTATTGCTGAGTGATGATGGCAAAGAGAAGGTCTGGAACCAGCAATAGGAAACAGAGACTACAGAATTCTCTTCCTGGCCTAGTGTGAGTGGGGCATAAGAGAAAAAAGCAATAGAATGGATAATCTAGGGTGCAAGGTCTTCTGGAGATTCTCAGGTTTCTAAAAGATGGAAAGTATGAGATGAAGAGATCTAGGAATTAGTTTGTTAATGATAGGTTTAACATTTCAAAAGGTGTAGTAGAAATAGGGGGGTCAAAAAGGAGAGTTTGGGCAGAGGATTAAAATTTGTAGGTTTCATAGTTTGGGGAAGGGAGCAAGGAAATCAACTCAGCAGAAGGTGATGCTAAATCACAGTGATTAGGGGATCAGTACTTGGGAGTTTGCCAAACTATCAGCTTCCATAGCTCCTAGCTCCAAGCATTGTAAAGGCTGAGAATGAAGGCAGCAAGGAGTGAAAGCCACCCACCTGAGGCAGTAAATACTCCATGACCAAGTCCTCACAACCAGCTTGAGCTCATAATCAGTTCCCAAAATGTCAGGGGGATGAGGCACACCAAAAGATACTCCAAGATAACAGAAATAATCAATCTACCAAACAAGAACACATTAAGTGCTTATTACATACAGGCACTATTCTAAATGTTATGAAATTTCCAACATTTATAAGTCTAAGGAATTTTAAGGTTTACATTAGAAAGACCAAAAAAAAATGGGTATGTGGCTTCTTCCATGATGCCTTCTATAATCATACTCATGTCTCTTTTCTATAAAACCTTCACTAGACCCTACAAACCTTTCAAATTATTGTCCTATATCTCTCCTTTCCTTCTCAGCTAAACTCCTAAAAAAGGTGTCTACACTTAGTACCTCCACTTTCTCTCCTCTTCCTCTCTTCTAAGGATTCCATCTGGCTTCCAACATCATCATTCAGCTGAAATGACTCCTTTCAAAATTATAGTGATCTCTTCATTGTCAATTTTAATGATCTTTTCTCAGTTCTGTCCTCTTGTCCTTTCTGTAGCTTTTGACACTATTAATTTCTTCCTCCTCCTATATACACTCTTCTCTCTGGGTTTTCATGACACTTCCCTCACCTAGTTTTCCTTCAGTCTAACCATTCCTCATTCTCCTTTACTGGATCTTTATCCATTTCATAGCCCTAAACAATATGGGTACCCCTACACTCTTTCCTGTATCCTCTTCTTTTCCCTTTTAACTCTCATTTGGTGACTTCCTCAGGTCCTATAAGTACAACTATTAGCATTATGCAAATGATCCCTAAATCTGCCAGGTCCTGGAAGCAACCTCTACAGCAACTGCTGTGGACTCCTTTCCTCCTCCTGTCATGGCCTAAAGACCATCACATGACATCTCTGACTGTCAGTCCTAGCTTCAGTGTATATAAAAGTAAATGTGTGTATATAAATGTCTATGTATGTGTGTGTGTGTGTGTGTGTGTGTGTGTGTGTGTGTGTTTAGGGTTGATTATTCTCTAGTGCCCTTTATTGTCTCTGCTTGTTCTTGCTCAATGTTGTTTTGATTATCTTAAGTTTAGCTTCATAGCCTTCCCTAAAAACCCCTTTTTAAAAGATCCCATTAATTTCAAAAAAGAATGGTCCATCTGATGCTTCTGCAAAGCCCCTTTGGATCCCTGCAATAGACCTTCACCTAAATGTAACAAACCTCTTGTTCTGAATTGGGTCTGACTCAAATCAGTTTCCCTGATAGTTTAGATTTGATGTTGAAAGAAAAGGAGACCTCCTAGTTTGTTTTTTTTAAAAAGAGACTTTCTTAACCATAGCAAGAAAGGGATAGTCAACAAGGACAGATATTGGGGATACCTCCAGATGGTTCAGCTGAGACAAGATCTCTTGATGGGGTTAACCATCATGGTCCACCAGCTAAACCTGTAAGAATCTCCCCACTCCTTATGTCCTGGGGCTGCTTTGTATGTCTCATCTAATTTGAAACTGAATTTGCATATGAGAGGGGGAAGGATATTGCTTCTACCAAACTCTGGCAATTAATATTTACATTTATAGGCATAAAGATAGCCTAAGCTCATGATGGTGAACCTATGGTACACATGCCAGATGGGATACTGAGAGCCCTCTCTGTGGGCACACACACTGTGGCTCCAGCACAGAGTTCTCCATAGTTCATTACTACAAAGTCAGAGGGAGTTGGGGACAGGCTGCTCTCTCCCCTCTAAAAGGTTTGCCATCACTGACTAAACTCTCTCTGAATTGCTATGTACCTCAATAATAAGAGAAATCTCTGTGCTAGAAACATGCTTATTTTTACAGTGAAATTAAGCCTAAGAAACATCTAAGATTTTATCTGGGAAGCTTAGAGTTTAAACTTATGCCACACTGGTAACATTCTCCAATACTTCTAAGAAAGATTCCTATATTAAAATTACACTCATTTTAAAATAAGTGAACAGAGAGTAGTCTATTTTTAAAATGTAGTTTAAAAGTGGGCTATTTTTACAAGAATTACCCCTGTGTATAGCATTCATTTCCATACTGTGTTCAATTTGAATATTGACTATCTCCATGTGTGGTATAACCTCATAAATTCAGATTCAAAACTAATTTAAAAAATAAATTTATACAGAAATTGGTCAATTTCTCTTTGAACTATCAGTGAGGGGGCAAAAGTTTGCTAAGCAAATAATGTGGTCCCTTAGACTGGTCTGGAGTCAAGAAGACTCCTCTTCCTGAGTTCAAATCTGATCTCAGATACTTATTAATTGTGTGACTTTAGGCAATTCATTTAACCCTATTTGCCTCAGTTTCTGTGTTGGTGAAGAGAGGAAATTATTTCCTACCACCCTCAAAGCTTAAATGATGTAATCATAGAATGTAAGAGGAAAACAACAAAGAAGGAGGGTGTTAGTGTGCTAAAATGATGTGCAAGGACAAGTCTATCCCCTGTTGAGTGTGGAGTTCTCCTTGATGAAATTAAAGGGGCAGATTTCCACAGGCTGGCCAAAAATTGGCCACACTCCTTAAAATAAAAGCCTGCCAATCCCTAAAAAGCATTCAAGGAATAGGGCAACTCTGTAAGATATGACCCCAGTGCCTCTACAAAGGCAAAAGGGGGAAGGAAATGGCAAAAGGGAAGAGGGAAAGGAGGAGACTTTCTCTCTTCCTTCTTCTTTAACCAGATGTGGTCTCTCATACCTGGTAGGAGAGACCACATCTAAGAGAGAACAAAGAAAGACACTTAGAGACTTAGAAGGTTCAAGAGCAGGAAGCAGTTTCAAAGAGCCTGACCTCTGGCAGTAGTGAGGAGAGCTTGCTATGGATTCAAGAGGAAACCCCTGGTGGTTGAGTTCATTTGTATGGAGGAGGTGATCAAGGGAACCCCAAGGAACAATTAAATCAGGCAACAAGAATGAAAGCAACATGAAAATCCTAAGGCTATTTTAACCCAACCATGTTGAAGGCCTGAGTTGCTTTGCCATTGTGTACTCCCATGTACATCTCCTTATCAGTGTACAATATCTGTTCCCACTCTTCCTATAGATATTTATGAGAGTGCACCTGTCAAGTCTTTGGGAGAAAGTGTTTTGTATATGCTATCTTATTTTCCTATCTTACTAAATTACTAATTAAATCACCTAGATGGCCCACTGAATAAAATGTTGAATTAGAAATCCTGCCCTACCTCAGACACTTATTGTGTGACCCTTGGTAAATCCCTTAACTTTATTTTTTTAAAGTTTCCTTATCTTCAAAATAAAGATAATATTAACAGTTATCACACAGTGTAACTGGGAGACTCAAAGGAAATGAATATATACAAAGTATTTCATAAAACTTAAAAGTACTCTATAAATTTTAACTATCGTCATCATCATCTACTGGTAGACTAATAAAGATGAGTATACCAATGGGGGCTCAAGCACTACTGTTTCAGAAGTTCAGATCCAGAGAGTATATTTAAACTGAGGTACCCACTCTTCTCTCCTAGCCCCAACCTACAACTCCCTACAACTTGAGGGCTAAGTTAGAAAAATAGTTCCCAAAGGGGATGCTACAACTCTTTAGTCCTTTGTTACTGTGTTACAGGCGCATCTTTTGATCTGTGATGCCCTTCTTTATATAACATTTCTCTAATCTGCCACTGTCATAGCTCTTCTGAAATTAAGTTGGTTTGTAGTTGGAGAACTACTGCCTCAGGATCACCTCAAATAAATGACCAGCCTCAGGAGACTGACAGAGCCCAGTGATGAACAGTTACCCAGAGTTTCTACTCTAGGGGTTTTATAAGCATGGTTCTTTGAAGTCTGGTAAATCCTTCCATTTCAGTTGAATCTTATAAAGTATTTTGTGTTGGAGACACAACTTTCCTCTTTTTTTTTTAGCTTTCAACATTATTTTCAAGAAACACTTAAGCAATACTGTGTCCCCAAAGAGCTATACAATCTGTCTTTAAGCAGTATTTGTTGAATGATGAGCTACAAGTTAATTACAAGAACATCCAAAAAAAAAATCTATTACCAAGGTTTTAGAACATGTGCTCATTTGAGTTGTAAATCAGGTAGCAGAAAACTAAATGAGGGAGATAAGTACTGTCTATCTAAATATATAGGGTCTAATCTAATACTATCCATGATAATAATAGGACACAGCATCCCTCCCTAGATGACACAATGGATAAAAGTACTGGGCTTGGTGTCAAGAAGACCAGAGTTCAAATCCAGCTTCAACTATTACTAGTTGAGTCACTTGGGTAAGTCACAACCTTTGCCTATCTCAGTTTTCTCAGATATAAAATAGCAATAATAATAGCACCTACTTTGCAAGGTTGTTGTGAGGATCAAATCATGTAAAGCACTTAGCACAGTGCCTGGAATGCAGTAGGCACTATATAAATACTTATTCCCTTCCATTCCTCTTTCCAATCCATAGAATCCATCCTCCATTTGCAAAATGGAACCTTCTTCCAATCAGCAGATTTTAATACCTAGTGATAAGTTAGTATGAATATTTATTTTAAAGTGTTTTCTTTTTTCCCCCCAATGAGAAAGAAAGGGAGGGAGAAAGGAAAGGGAGAGAAAAGAAAAAAGATTTTAATTAAAAAATTAATTTGAAAGATAAATAAAATATGAAAAGCAGATGTTGCAGCTAGTTGGCAGAGTGGATAGAACTCTGGAATCAACAAGACCTGAGTTCAGGTTTAAGTCTCACTTTAGATATTTAATGACTTTGTGGTCCTGGGCAAGTCACTTTACTCCTATCTGCCTCAGTTTTATCAATGGTAAAATTAATATAATAGCATTTAGTCCCCAAGATTTGTTTTGAGATTCAAACAAGATATTTATAAAACAGCCCAATGCCTGGCACATAGGAGCATTTAATAAAAGCATATTTTCTTTCCTAAAGATATGGGGCCTTCAAAAAATAAGATAGCAGGAAATCTATTCATGTTAATTTTGTCCACTATTGCCATCCTTCTAAGCTGCCTAACCCATTCAACTCCACCTCACCCCAGCTTAAACTTTAGGTAAGTAACTGTTCAGTGAGCAGTTATGGAGAAATCATAAAATCTTTGATCTTGAGCTGGAGGGATCTCAAAGACCATCTGGTCCTCCCCCTCATTTTACACAGAAGGAAAATTACCCTGGGCAAGTCACTTGACCCCCATTGCCTAGCCCTTACCATACACAGTACTGATTCCAAGACAGAAGGTAAGGGTTAAAAAAAAAGAAAAAGAAGGAAAATGAGACCCAAAGAGTTTAAGTGATTTTCTCAATATTACACAGGCTTTAAATAGCAGGACCAGAATTCAAATTCAGATCTTCTAACTCTAAATGACTTCTCCTCCCATACCCTTTATAAAAACTACTCAATAGAAAAGAATCCTATCACCTATTCTCATGCTTCACTGAGATTGTGGTCTTGACTCCAGAATCTGGAAATTTTATATAGAATTTGAACCCAAGTCCTCTGACTTCAATCTAAAATGTCTTGCACCAGACTTCACTGTGTTCTTTAGATATTTACAATTTTTTTTAAGTAACCAAATTTATTTGGAATAAAATGGCTGGATGATCTCCCTCCATTCTCTTGGGGAATGAAAAGTAGTGGTTGGAGGTCAAGAAATCGGTGCTAGGAAGCAAAGACAAAAAGACAGTAAATGAAGAAACAGAGTGGGGAAAAAAAAACTAAACCCTCCTCCTCCTCTTCCTTCTTCCCCTTTCTCTCTTCTTCCTCATCCTTCTCTTCCTCCTCTTCTTCATGAGGATGAGAAAAAGGGAAAAGACTGAGAGGAATGAGTTTGGGAGTGAGGAATAGAGAAGCTGTCTTAGTATAGACTCATTACTGATCTCTGCAGCTAATTCTCTAGCTTTTCCTGTCTGCCCTTTGCACAGGAAGCAGACCACACAGTCTGGCTCACAGATCCCTGGAGGGCAACCAGCTGAGTCACTTAGGCATTAGCATGTTCGAGGTAGCTGCTTTAGCCTACATGCCCAGGGAACACAGGCTCCAAAGCCCAAAAGGTCATACCTCCCAGGCAGTGTGCAGAGCCTTAAATGGGGCATGCCATTACACAGACTGAAATCCACGCCCAGGGTGAAATGAATCTAATTGTGGGACCTTCTTTTGCTGCCTACATTCTGTTTCATTGATCTATTTATTTACTAGATAACCTGTTTCCTTAAATGACACCTAATTCATCTTTTTTTTTTTTTTAAGTATCTCCCCATCCCAACCCTTTATTTTCTAGTAAAACAATAAAATCATCTTTTTGGTAGGGAATTTGGAGAAAGGTGATCCTTGTCTCTCCCCAGGCAAGTCAAAATGAGGAGAGGCTTTTTCTGAGCCCCACTGTCCCCAGATACAGCTTGCTGGACATGGTGAGCACCAAGGACCAGGCTCTGGATGGTGTGGATGGGCAAACTCAAGCACACCACAGGGCATTTGATTAACAGGATTTTGGAAAGGGTGCTTCAGAACAGAGCACTGCCTGGTGAGCCAGTCGAGGGGAATCATAAAGGATTTACTACCCTTTCTAGAGGATTCCTTCTAACTCCATTTTGACTCTGGCCCCCTTACCAAGGTCACACACAGTGAATACCAGTCACATCATTAGAGCTGAAGAGGAAACCAATTGGCAGAGTTCTATGTGAGTCCCGGGACTGGT